>NW_022145040.1:0-120375 GCF_000002235.5 Strongylocentrotus purpuratus | reverse complement strand
TGAAATTGCAATTTTGAAGGAATCATTAGGTGATACGTAACGAAGTCAACGTATCACCTTTTGATTTCGTCAAGATTTTATTATTATTATTTATTATTATTCTTCCTCGAATTTGTTCGCAGGATATCTCAAGACTGAATAAAGCCATTGTATGAATCTTTCAATGATGATAGATCTTAGTCTAACTTAGAACTGTGTGACTTTTCAAAGACTCAAAATCATCGTGACGTCATCCAGGCGCCATTTTGTGAAAATCAACTTATGATCATATCTTCATAACGGAAAAGTAATTTTTCATTCATATTTATCATGATTAAGATCAATATCCGTCGGGTCAATTTGAGGTCAATAAAATGCGCGCAAAAAATGCGCGTACGCGTAGGCGCGCGCGTTTATGCGCGCGTAAAATTTTAAATTGCTCAAAATCGTCTTAAATTTTTTTTTGCATACGTTTCAGGCCATTATAAGCATTTCATAAAAAATCACGAAAACCACGCATTTTTGCACGTTTTCGTTCGTCACGGCCGAACGAAAAATAATTTCTCCGCAAAAGCTTTTGACCGAATATTCCTCATATTTTTCCGGAAAATTTGATACCATGTTTAGCTCTTTATCACTATTAAAAACGGAATGAGCGTCCGTTCAAGATAACCGTCCGTACGCGCGATTTTTGTAATACATTGCATATATGGGCAAAAACATGCCTATGAAAAGTCCATTGGGATGAATAGGGATTGCCAATTTTTTTTTCATATTTAGATAGAGTATGAGTCGGAGGTATGATTTCATATCTCATTTGGCCATTAAGTACATCTTTACGTCATCATAATGGCCTTGGAAGTCAAAAATACAAAATTGCATATTATGACGTCATTGTATTTATGGAAAATGTAGTGTATTTCTCTCAATATTCATCGATTCTCTTTGAAATGTCGATATGTTGTAGATAAGGCAATTCTCTACAAGATCACTTTTCACTAAGTTTCATTTTAATGAGGTCATCATAGTACAAAATTCAGTTAAAGGCCACATGTCAGAATTTTCGTCATTTGCGTGTTGTCTATGGAAGGTGAATTTCGTTCACATCATGAATCTACATGGCATTCATCTATGAGCACTATCTATCTTATGTGTGCTCTGTTTTTCTCCAAATTGGGTATGTTATAGCTGAGACCATGGGTATAAAAAAGGGTGACTTTGTTTTTTAATCAGATGTTGGGATCATGTTAAAATTTTCGATCGAAAGTTGAAATTGCAAATTTGAAGGAATCATTAGGTGATACGTAACGAAGTCAACGTATCACCTTTTGATTTCGTCAAGATTTTTATTATTTATTTATTATTTATTCTTCCTCGAATTTGTTCGCAGGATATCTCAAGACTGAATAAAGCCATTGTTATGAATCTTTCAATGATGATAGATCTTAGTCTAACTTAGAACTGTGTGACTTTTCAAAGACTCAAAATCATCGTGACGTCATCCAGGCGCCATTTGTGAAAAATCAACTTATGATCATATCTTCATAACGGAAAGTAATTTTTCATTCATATTTATCATGATTAAGATCAATATCCGTCGGTCAATTTGAGGTCAATAAATGCGCGCAAAAATGCGCGTACGCGTAGGCGCGCGCGTTAATGCGCGCGTAAAATTTTAAATTGCTCAAAATCGTCTAAAATTTTTTTGCATACGTTTCAGGCCATTATAAGCATTTCATAAAAATCACGCAAAACACGCATTTTTGCACGTTTTCGTTCGTCACGGCCGAACGAAAAATAATTTCTCCGCAAAAGCTTTTGACCGAATATTCCTCATATTTTCCGGAAAATTTGATACCATGTTTAGCTCTTTATCACTATTAAAAACGGAATGAGCGTCCGTTCAAGATAACCGTCCGTACGCGCGATTTTTGTAATACATTGCATATATGGGCAAAAACATGCCTATGAAAAGTCCATTGGGATGAATAGGGATTGCCAATTTTTTTTTCATATTTAGATAGAGTATGAGTCGGAGGTATGATTTCATATCTCATTTGGCCATTAAGTACATCTTTACGTCATCATAATGGCCTTGGAAGTCAAAAATACAAAATTGCATATTATGACGTCATTGTATTTATGGAAAATGTAGTGTATTTCTCTCAATATTCATCGATTCTCTTTGAAATGTCGATATGTTGTAGATAAGGCAATTCTCTACAAGATCACTTTTCACTAAGTTTCATTTTAATGAGGTCATCATAGTACAAAATTCAGTTAAAGGCCACATGTCAGAATTTTCGTCATTTGCGTGTTATGTCTATGGAAGGTGAATTTCGTTCACATCATGAATCTACATGGCATTCATCTATGAGCACTATCTATCTTATGTGTGCTCTGTTTTCTCCCAAATTGGGGTATGTTATAGCTGAGACCATGGGCTATAAAAAAGGGTGACTTTGTTTTTTAATCAGATGTTGGGATCATGTTAAAATTTCGATCGAAAGTTGAAATTGCAAATTTTGAAGGAATCATTAGGTGATACGTAACGAAGTCAACGTATCACCTTTTGATTTCGTCAAGATTTTTATTATTTTTATTTATTATTATTCTTCCTCGAATTTGTTCGCAGGATATCTCAAGACTGAATAAAGCCATTGTTATGAATCTTTCAATGATGATAGATCTTAGTCTAACTTAGAACTGCGTGACTTTTCAAAGACTCAAAATCATCGTGACGTCATCCAGGCGCCATTTTGTGAAAATCAACTTATGATCATATCTTCATAACGGAAAGTAATTTTTCATTCATATTTATCATGATTAAGATCAATATCCGTCGGGTCAATTTGAGGTCAATAAATGCGCGCAAAAATGCGCGTACGCGTAGGCGCGCGCGTTAATGCGCGCGTAAAATTTTAAATTGCTCAAAATCGTCTTAAATTTTTTTTGCATACGTTTCAGGCCATTATAAGCATTTCATAAAAAATCACGCAAAACACGCATTTTTGCACGTTTTCGTTCGTCACGGCCGAACGAAAAATAATTTCTCCGCAAAAGCTTTTGACCGAATATTCCTCATATTTTTCCGGAAAATTTGATACCATGTTTAGCTCTTTATCACTATTAAAAACGGAATGAGCGTCCGTTCAAGATAACCGTCCGTACGCGCGATTTTTGTAATACATTGCATATATGGGCAAAAACATGCCTATGAAAAGTCCATTGGGATGAATAGGGATTGCCAATTTTTTTTTCATATTTAGATAGAGTATGAGTCGGAGGTATGATTTCATATCTCATTTGGCCATTAAGTACATCTTTACGTCATCATAATGGCCTTGGAAGTCAAAAATACAAAATTGCATATTATGACGTCATTGTATTTATGGAAAATGTAGTGTATTTCTCTCAATATTCATCGATTCTCTTTGAAATGTCGATATGTTGTAGATAAGGCAATTCTCTACAAGATCACTTTTCACTAATTTCATTTTAATGAGGTCATCATAGTACAAAATTCAGTTAAAGGCCACATGTCAGAATTTTCGTCATTTGCGTGTTATGTCTATGGAAGGTGAATTTCGTTCACATCATGAATCTACATGGCATTCATCTATGAGCACTATCTATCTTATGTGTGCTCTGTTTTCTCCCAAATTGGGTATGTTATAGCTGAGACCATGGGCTATAAAAAAGGGTGACTTTGTTTTTTAATCAGATGTTGGGATCATGTTAAAATTTTCGATCGAAAGTTGAAATTGCAAATTTTGAAGGAATCATTAGGTGATACGTAACGAAGTCAACGTATCACCTTTTGATTTCGTCAAGATTTTTTATTATTTATTTATTATTATTCTTCCTCGAATTTGTTCGCAGGATATCTCAAGACTGAATAAAGCCATTGTTATGAATCTTTCAATGATGATAGATCTTAGTCTAACTTAGAACTGTGTGACTTTTCAAAGACTCAAAGTCATCGTGACGTCATCCAGGCGCCATTTTGTGAAAATCAACTTATGATCATATCTTCATAACGGAAAGTAATTTTCATTCATATTTATCATGATTAAGATCAATATCCGTCGGTCAATTGAGGTCAATAAATGCGCGCAAAAATGCGCGTACGCGTAGGCGCGCGCGTTAATGCGCGCGTAAAATTTTAAATTGCTCAAAATCGTCTTAAATTTTTTTTGCATACGTTTCAGGCCATTATAAGCATTTCATAAAAAATCACGCAAAACACGCATTTTTGCACGTTTTCGTTCGTCACGGCCGAACGAAAAATAATTTCTCCGCAAAAGCTTTTGACCGAATATTCCTCATATTTTTCCGGAAAATTTGATACCATGTTTAGCTCTTTATCACTATTAAAAACGGAATGAGCGTCCGTTCAAGATAACCGTCCGTACGCGCGATTTTTGTAATACATTGCATATATGGGCAAAAACATGCCTATGAAAAGTCCATTGGGATGAATAGGGATTGCCAATTTTTTTTTCATATTTAGATAGAGTATGAGTCGGAGGTATGATTTCATATCTCATTTGGCCATTAAGTACATCTTTACGTCATCATAATGGCCTTGGAAGTCAAAAATACAAAATTGCATATTATGACGTCATTGTATTTATGGAAAATGTAGTGTATTTCTCTCAATATTCATCGATTCTCTTTGAAATGTCGATATGTTGTAGATAAGGCAATTCTCTACAAGATCACTTTTCACTAAGTTTCATTTTAATGAGGTCATCATAGTACAAAATTCAATTAAAGGCCACATGTCAGAATTTTCGTCATTTGCGTGTTATGTCTATGGAAGGTGAATTTCGTTCACATCATGAATCTACATGGCATTCATCTATGAGCACTATCTATCTTATGTGTGCTCTGTTTTCTCCCAAATTGGGGTATGTTATAGCTGAGACCATGGGCTATAAAAAAGGTGTGACTTTGTTTTTTAATCAGATGTTGGGATCATGTTAAAATTTCGATCGAAAGTTGAAATTGCAAATTTTGAAGGAATCATTAGGTGATACGTAACGAAGTCAACGTATCACCTTTTGATTTCGTCAAGATTTTTATTATTTATTATTATTATTATTTTTTTTTATTTTTTTTTCTTCCTCGAATTTGTTCGCAGGATATCTCAAGACTGAATAAAGCCATTGTTATGAATCTTTCAATGATGATAGATCTTAGTCTAACTTAGAACTGCGTGACTTTTCAAAGACTCAAAATCATCGTGACGTCATCCAGGCGCCATTTTGTGAAAATCAACTTATGATCATATCTTCATAACGGAAAGTAATTTTCATTCATATTTATCATGATTAAGATCAATATCCGTCGGTCAATTTGAGGTCAATAAATGCGCGCAAAAATGCGCGTACGCGTAGGCGCGCGCGTTAATGCGCGCGTAAAATTTAAATTGCTCAAAATCGTCTTAAATTTTTTTTGCATACGTTTCAGGCCATTATAAGCATTTCATAAAAAATCACGCAAAACACGCATTTTTGCACGTTTTCGTTCGTCACGGCCGAACGAAAAATAATTTCTCCGCAAAAGCTTTTGACCGAATATTCCTCATTTTTCCGGAAAATTTGATACCATGTTTAGCTCTTTATCACTATTAAAAACGGAATGAGCGTCCGTTCAAGATAACCGTCCGTACGCGCGATTTTTTAATACATTGCATATATGGGCAAAAACATGCCTATGAAAAGTCCATTGGGATGAATAGGGATTGCCAATTTTTTTTTTCATATTTAGATAGAGTATGAGTCGGAGGTATGATTTCATATCTCATTTGGCCATTAAGTACATCTTTACGTCATCATAATGGCCTTGGAAGTCAAAAATACAAAATTGCATATTATGACGTCATTGTATTTATGGAAAATGTAGTGTATTTCTCTCAATATTCATCGATTCTCTTTGAAATGTCGATATGTTGTAGATAAGGCAATTCTCTACAAGATCACTTTTCACTAAGTTTCATTTTAATGAGGTCATCATAGTACAAAATTCATTAAAGGCCACATGTCAGAATTTTCGTCATTTGCGTGTTATGTCTATGGAAGGTGAATTTCGTTCACATCATGAATCTACATGGCATTCATCTATGAGCACTATCTATCTTATGTGTGCTCTGTTTTCTCCCAAATTGGGGTATGTTATAGCTGAGACCATGGGCTATAAAAAAGGGTGACTTTGTTTTTTAATCAGATGTTGGGATCATGTTAAAATTTTCGATCGAAAGTTGAAATTGCAAATTTTGAAGGAATCATTAGGTGATACGTAACGAAGTCAACGTATCACCTTTTGATTTCGTCAAGATTTTTATTATTTATTTATTATTATTCTTCCTCGAATTTGTTCGCAGGATATCTCAAGACTGAATAAAGCCATTGTTATGAATCTTTCAATGATGATAGATCTTAGTCTAACTTAGAACTGTGTGACTTTTCAAAGACTCAAATCATCGTGACGTCATCCAGGCGCCATTTTGTGAAAATCAACTTATGATCATATCTTCATAACGGAAAGTAATTTTTCATTCATATTTATCATGATTAAGATCAATATCCGTCGGGTCAATTTGAGGTCAATAAATGCGCGCAAAAATGCGCGTACGCGTAGGCGCGCGCGTTAATGCGCGCGTAAAATTTTAAATTGCTCAAAATCGTCTTAAATTTTTTTTGCATACGTTTCAGGCCATTATAAGCATTTCATAAAAAATCACGCAAAACACGCATTTTTGCACGTTTTCGTTCGTCACGGCCGAACGAAAAATAATTTCTCCGCAAAAGCTTTTGACCGAATATTCCTCATATTTTTCCGGAAAATTTGATACCATGTTTAGCTCTTTATCACTATTAAAAACGGAATGAGCGTCCGTTCAAGATAACCGTCCGTACGCGCGATTTTTGTAATACATTGCATATATGGGCAAAAACATGCCTATGAAAAGTCCATTGGGATGAATAGGGATTGCCAATTTTTTTTCATATTTAGATAGAGTATGAGTCGGAGGTATGATTTCATATCTCATTTGGCCATTAAGTACATCTTTACGTCATCATAATGGCCTTGGAAGTCAAAAATACAAAATTGCATATTATGACGTCATTGTATTTATGGAAAATGTAGTGTATTTCTCTCAATATTCATCGATTCTCTTTGAAATGTCGATATGTTGTAGATAAGGCAATTCTCTACAAGATCACTTTTCACTAAGTTTCATTTTAATGAGGTCATCATAGTACAAAATTCAGTTAAAGGCCACATGTCAGAATTTTCGTCATTTGCGTGTTATGTCTATGGAAGGTGAATTTCGTTCACATCATGAATCTACATGGCATTCATCTATGAGCACTATCTATCTTATGTGTGCTCTGTTTTCTCCCAAATTGGGGTATGTTATAGCTGAGACCATGGGCTATAAAAAAGGGTGACTTTGTTTTTTAATCAGATGTTGGGATCATGTTAAAATTTTCGATCGAAAGTTGAAATTGCAAATTTTGAAGGAATCATTAGGTGATACGTAACGAAGTCAACGTATCACCTTTTGATTTCGTCAAGATTTTTATTATTTATTTATTATTATTCTTCCTCGAATTTGTTCGCAGGATATCTCAAGACTGAATAAAGCCATTGTTATGAATCTTTCAATGATGATAGATCTTAGTCTAACTTAGAACTGCGTGACTTTTCAAAGACTCAAAATCATCGTGACGTCATCCAGGCGCCATTTTGTGAAAATCAACTTATGATCATATCTTCATAACGGAAAGTAATTTTTCATTCATATTTATCATGATTAAGATCAATATCCGTCGGGTCAATTTGAGGTCAATAAATGCGCGCAAAAATGCGCGTACGCGTAGGCGCGCGCGTTAATGCGCGCGTAAAATTTTAAATTGCTCAAAATCGTCTTAAATTTTTTTTGCATACGTTTCAGGCCATTATAAGCATTTCATAAAAAATCACGCAAAACACGCATTTTTGCACGTTTTCGTTCGTCACGGCCGAACGAAAAATAATTTCTCCGCAAAAGCTTTTGACCGAATATTCCTCATATTTTTCCGGAAAATTTGATACCATGTTTAGCTCTTTATCACTATTAAAAACGGAATGAGCGTCCGTTCAAGATAACCGTCCGTACGCGCGATTTTTGTAATACATTGCATATATGGGCAAAAACATGCCTATGAAAAGTCCATTGGGATGAATAGGGATTGCCAATTTTTTTTTTCATATTTAGATAGAGTATGAGTCGGAGGTATGATTTCATATCTCATTTGGCCATTAAGTACATCTTTACGTCATCATAATGGCCTTGGAAGTCAAAAATACAAAATTGCATATTATGACGTCATTGTATTTATGGAAAATGTAGTGTATTTCTCTCAATATTCATCGATTCTCTTTGAAATGTCGATATGTTGTAGATAAGGCAATTCTCTACAAGATCACTTTTCACTAAGTTTCATTTTAATGAGGTCATCATAGTACAAAATTCAGTTAAAGGCCACATGTCAGAATTTTCGTCATTTGCGTGTTATGTCTATGGAAGGTGAATTTCGTTCACATCATGAATCTACATGGCATTCATCTATGAGCACTATCTATCTTATGTGTGCTCTGTTTTCTCCCAAATTGGGGTATGTTATAGCTGAGACCATGGGCTATAAAAAAGGGTGACTTTGTTTTTTAATCAGATGTTGGGATCATGTTAAAATTTCGATCGAAAGTTGAAATTGCAAATTTTGAAGGAATCATTAGGTGATACGTAACGAAGTCAACGTATCACCTTTTGATTTCGTCAAGATTTTTATTATTTATTTATTATTATTCTTCCTCGAATTTGTTCGCAGGATATCTCAAGACTGAATAAAGCCATTGTTATGAATCTTTCAATGATGATAGATCTTAGTCTAACTTAGAACTGTGTGACTTTTCAAAGACTCAAAATCATCGTGACGTCATCCAGGCGCCATTTTGTGAAAATCAACTTATGATCATATCTTCATAACGGAAAGTAATTTTTCATTCATATTTATCATGATTAAGATCAATATCCGTCGGGTCAATTTGAGGTCAATAAATGCGCGCAAAAATGCGCGTACGCGTAGGCGCGCGCGTTAATGCGCGCGTAAAATTTTAAATTGCTCAAAATCGTCTTAAATTTTTTTTGCATACGTTTCAGGCCATTATAAGCATTTCATAAAAAATCACGCAAAACACGCATTTTTGCACGTTTTCGTTCGTCACGGCCGAACGAAAAATAATTTCTCCGCAAAAGCTTTTGACCGAATATTCCTCATATTTTTCCGGAAAATTTGATACCATGTTTAGCTCTTTATCACTATTAAAAACGGAATGAGCGTCCGTTCAAGATAACCGTCCGTACGCGCGATTTTTGTAATACATTGCATATATGGGCAAAAACATGCCTATGAAAAGTCCATTGGGATGAATAGGGATTGCCAATTTTTTTTTTCATATTTAGATAGAGTATGAGTCGGAGGTATGATTTCATATCTCATTTGGCCATTAAGTACATCTTTACGTCATCATAATGGCCTTGGAAGTCAAAAATACAAAATTGCATATTATGACGTCATTGTATTTATGGAAAATGTAGTGTATTTCTCTCAATATTCATCGATTCTCTTTGAAATGTCGATATGTTGTAGATAAGGCAATTCTCTACAAGATCACTTTTCACTAAGTTTCATTTTAATGAGGTCATCATAGTACAAAATTCAGTTAAAGGCCACATGTCAGAATTTTCGTCATTTGCGTGTTATGTCTATGGAAGGTGAATTTCGTTCACATCATGAATCTACATGGCATTCATCTATGAGCACTATCTATCTTATGTGTGCTCTGTTTTCTCCCAAATTGGGGTATGTTATAGCTGAGACCATGGGCTATAAAAAAGGGTGACTTTGTTTTTTAATCAGATGTTGGGATCATGTTAAAATTTTCGATCGAAAGTTGAAATTGCAAATTTTGAAGGAATCATTAGGTGATACGTAACGAAGTCAACGTATCACCTTTTGATTTCGTCAAGATTTTTATTATTTATTTATTATTATTCTTCCTCGAATTTGTTCGCAGGATATCTCAAGACTGAATAAAGCCATTGTTATGAATCTTTCAATGATGATAGATCTTAGTCTAACTTAGAACTGTGTGACTTTTCAAAGACTCAAAATCATCGTGACGTCATCCAGGCGCCATTTTGTGAAAATCAACTTATGATCATATCTTCATAACGGAAAGTAATTTTTCATTCATATTTATCATGATTAAGATCAATATCCGTCGGGTCAATTTGAGGTCAATAAATGCGCGCAAAAATGCGCGTACGCGTAGGCGCGCGCGTTAATGCGCGCGTAAAATTTTAAATTGCTCAAAATCGTCTTAAATTTTTTTTGCATACGTTTCAGGCCATTATAAGCATTTCATAAAAAATCACGCAAAACACGCATTTTTGCACGTTTTCGTTCGTCACGGCCGAACGAAAAATAATTTCTCCGCAAAAGCTTTTGACCGAATATTCCTCATATTTTTCCGGAAAATTTGATACCATGTTTAGCTCTTTATCACTATTAAAAACGGAATGAGCGTCCGTTCAAGATAACCGTCCGTACGCGCGATTTTTGTAATACATTGCATATATGGGCAAAAACATGCCTATGAAAAGTCCATTGGGATGAATAGGGATTGCCAATTTTTTTTTCATATTTAGATAGAGTATGAGTCGGAGGTATGATTTCATATCTCATTTGGCCATTAAGTACATCTTTACGTCATCATAATGGCCTTGGAAGTCAAAAATACAAAATTGCATATTATGACGTCATTGTATTTATGGAAAATGTAGTGTATTTCTCTCAATATTCATCGATTCTCTTTGAAATGTCGATATGTTGTAGATAAGGCAATTCTCTACAAGATCACTTTTCACTAAGTTTCATTTTAATGAGGTCATCATAGTACAAAATTCAGTTAAAGGCCACATGTCAGAATTTTCGTCATTTGCGTGTTATGTCTATGGAAGGTGAATTTCGTTCACATCATGAATCTACATGGCATTCATCTATGAGCACTATCTATCTTATGTGTGCTCTGTTTTCTCCCAAATTGGGGTATGTTATAGCTGAGACCATGGGCTATAAAAAAGGGTGACTTTGTTTTTTAATCAGATGTTGGGATCATGTTAAAATTTTCGATCGAAAGTTGAAATTGCAAATTTTGAAGGAATCATTAGGTGATACGTAACGAAGTCAACGTATCACCTTTTGATTTCGTCAAGATTTTTATTATTTATTTATTATTATTCTTCCTCGAATTTGTTCGCAGGATATCTCAAGACTGAATAAAGCCATTGTTATGAATCTTTCAATGATGATAGATCTTAGTCTAACTTAGAACTGTGTGACTTTTCAAAGACTCAAAATCATCGTGACGTCATCCAGGCGCCATTTTGTGAAAATCAACTTATGATCATATCTTCATAACGGAAAGTAATTTTTCATTCATATTTATCATGATTAAGATCAATATCCGTCGGGTCAATTTGAGGTCAATAAATGCGCGCAAAAATGCGCGTACGCGTAGGCGCGCGCGTTAATGCGCGCGTAAAATTTTAAATTGCTCAAAATCGTCTTAAATTTTTTTTGCATACGTTTCAGGCCATTATAAGCATTTCATAAAAAATCACGCAAAACACGCATTTTTGCACGTTTTCGTTCGTCACGGCCGAACGAAAAATAATTTCTCCGCAAAAGCTTTTGACCGAATATTCCTCATATTTTTCCGGAAAATTTGATACCATGTTTAGCTCTTTATCACTATTAAAAACGGAATGAGCGTCCGTTCAAGATAACCGTCCGTACGCGCGATTTTTGTAATACATTGCATATATGGGCAAAAACATGCCTATGAAAAGTCCATTGGGATGAATAGGGATTGCCAATTTTTTTTTCATATTTAGATAGAGTATGAGTCGGAGGTATGATTTCATATCTCATTTGGCCATTAAGTACATCTTTACGTCATCATAATGGCCTTGGAAGTCAAAAATACAAAATTGCATATTATGACGTCATTGTATTTATGGAAAATGTAGTGTATTTCTCTCAATATTCATCGATTCTCTTTGAAATGTCGATATGTTGTAGATAAGGCAATTCTCTACAAGATCACTTTTCACTAAGTTTCATTTTAATGAGGTCATCATAGTACAAAATTCAGTTAAAGGCCACATGTCAGAATTTTCGTCATTTGCGTGTTATGTCTATGGAAGGTGAATTTCGTTCACATCATGAATCTACATGGCATTCATCTATGAGCACTATCTATCTTATGTGTGCTCTGTTTTCTCCCAAATTGGGGTATGTTATAGCTGAGACCATGGGCTATAAAAAAGGGTGACTTTGTTTTTTAATCAGATGTTGGGATCATGTTAAAATTTTCGATCGAAAGTTGAAATTGCAAATTTTGAAGGAATCATTAGGTGATACGTAACGAAGTCAACGTATCACCTTTTGATTTCGTCAAGATTTTTATTATTTATTTATTATTATTCTTCCTCGAATTTGTTCGCAGGATATCTCAAGACTGAATAAAGCCATTGTTATGAATCTTTCAATGATGATAGATCTTAGTCTAACTTAGAACTGTGTGACTTTTCAAAGACTCAAAATCATCGTGACGTCATCCAGGCGCCATTTTGTGAAAATCAACTTATGATCATATCTTCATAACGGAAAGTAATTTTTCATTCATATTTATCATGATTAAGATCAATATCCGTCGGGTCAATTTGAGGTCAATAAATGCGCGCAAAAATGCGCGTACGCGTAGGCGCGCGCGTTAATGCGCGCGTAAAATTTTAAATTGCTCAAAATCGTCTTAAATTTTTTTTGCATACGTTTCAGGCCATTATAAGCATTTCATAAAAAATCACGCAAAACACGCATTTTTGCACGTTTTCGTTCGTCACGGCCGAACGAAAAATAATTTCTCCGCAAAAGCTTTTGACCGAATATTCCTCATATTTTTCCGGAAAATTTGATACCATGTTTAGCTCTTTATCACTATTAAAAACGGAATGAGCGTCCGTTCAAGATAACCGTCCGTACGCGCGATTTTTGTAATACATTGCATATATGGGCAAAAACATGCCTATGAAAAGTCCATTGGGATGAATAGGGATTGCCAATTTTTTTTTCATATTTAGATAGAGTATGAGTCGGAGGTATGATTTCATATCTCATTTGGCCATTAAGTACATCTTTACGTCATCATAATGGCCTTGGAAGTCAAAAATACAAAATTGCATATTATGACGTCATTGTATTTATGGAAAATGTAGTGTATTTCTCTCAATATTCATCGATTCTCTTTGAAATGTCGATATGTTGTAGATAAGGCAATTCTCTACAAGATCACTTTTCACTAAGTTTCATTTTAATGAGGTCATCATAGTACAAAATTCAGTTAAAGGCCACATGTCAGAATTTTCGTCATTTGCGTGTTATGTCTATGGAAGGTGAATTTCGTTCACATCATGAATCTACATGGCATTCATCTATGAGCACTATCTATCTTATGTGTGCTCTGTTTTCTCCCAAATTGGGGTATGTTATAGCTGAGACCATGGGCTATAAAAAAGGGTGACTTTGTTTTTTAATCAGATGTTGGGATCATGTTAAAATTTTCGATCGAAAGTTGAAATTGCAAATTTTGAAGGAATCATTAGGTGATACGTAACGAAGTCAACGTATCACCTTTTGATTTCGTCAAGATTTTTATTATTTATTTATTATTATTCTTCCTCGAATTTGTTCGCAGGATATCTCAAGACTGAATAAAGCCATTGTTATGAATCTTTCAATGATGATAGATCTTAGTCTAACTTAGAACTGTGTGACTTTTCAAAGACTCAAAATCATCGTGACGTCATCCAGGCGCCATTTTGTGAAAATCAACTTATGATCATATCTTCATAACGGAAAGTAATTTTTCATTCATATTTATCATGATTAAGATCAATATCCGTCGGGTCAATTTGAGGTCAATAAATGCGCGCAAAAATGCGCGTACGCGTAGGCGCGCGCGTTAATGCGCGCGTAAAATTTTAAATTGCTCAAAATCGTCTTAAATTTTTTTTGCATACGTTTCAGGCCATTATAAGCATTTCATAAAAAATCACGCAAAACACGCATTTTTGCACGTTTTCGTTCGTCACGGCCGAACGAAAAATAATTTCTCCGCAAAAGCTTTTGACCGAATATTCCTCATATTTTTCCGGAAAATTTGATACCATGTTTAGCTCTTTATCACTATTAAAAACGGAATGAGCGTCCGTTCAAGATAACCGTCCGTACGCGCGATTTTTGTAATACATTGCATATATGGGCAAAAACATGCCTATGAAAAGTCCATTGGGATGAATAGGGATTGCCAATTTTTTTTTCATATTTAGATAGAGTATGAGTCGGAGGTATGATTTCATATCTCATTTGGCCATTAAGTACATCTTTACGTCATCATAATGGCCTTGGAAGTCAAAAATACAAAATTGCATATTATGACGTCATTGTATTTATGGAAAATGTAGTGTATTTCTCTCAATATTCATCGATTCTCTTTGAAATGTCGATATGTTGTAGATAAGGCAATTCTCTACAAGATCACTTTTCACTAAGTTTCATTTTAATGAGGTCATCATAGTACAAAATTCAGTTAAAGGCCACATGTCAGAATTTTCGTCATTTGCGTGTTATGTCTATGGAAGGTGAATTTCGTTCACATCATGAATCTACATGGCATTCATCTATGAGCACTATCTATCTTATGTGTGCTCTGTTTTCTCCCAAATTGGGGTATGTTATAGCTGAGACCATGGGCTATAAAAAAGGGTGACTTTGTTTTTTAATCAGATGTTGGGATCATGTTAAAATTTTCGATCGAAAGTTGAAATTGCAAATTTTGAAGGAATCATTAGGTGATACGTAACGAAGTCAACGTATCACCTTTTGATTTCGTCAAGATTTTTATTATTTATTTATTATTATTCTTCCTCGAATTTGTTCGCAGGATATCTCAAGACTGAATAAAGCCATTGTTATGAATCTTTCAATGATGATAGATCTTAGTCTAACTTAGAACTGTGTGACTTTTCAAAGACTCAAAATCATCGTGACGTCATCCAGGCGCCATTTTGTGAAAATCAACTTATGATCATATCTTCATAACGGAAAGTAATTTTTCATTCATATTTATCATGATTAAGATCAATATCCGTCGGGTCAATTTGAGGTCAATAAATGCGCGCAAAAATGCGCGTACGCGTAGGCGCGCGCGTTAATGCGCGCGTAAAATTTTAAATTGCTCAAAATCGTCTTAAATTTTTTTTGCATACGTTTCAGGCCATTATAAGCATTTCATAAAAAATCACGCAAAACACGCATTTTTGCACGTTTTCGTTCGTCACGGCCGAACGAAAAATAATTTCTCCGCAAAAGCTTTTGACCGAATATTCCTCATATTTTTCCGGAAAATTTGATACCATGTTTAGCTCTTTATCACTATTAAAAACGGAATGAGCGTCCGTTCAAGATAACCGTCCGTACGCGCGATTTTTGTAATACATTGCATATATGGGCAAAAACATGCCTATGAAAAGTCCATTGGGATGAATAGGGATTGCCAATTTTTTTTTCATATTTAGATAGAGTATGAGTCGGAGGTATGATTTCATATCTCATTTGGCCATTAAGTACATCTTTACGTCATCATAATGGCCTTGGAAGTCAAAAATACAAAATTGCATATTATGACGTCATTGTATTTATGGAAAATGTAGTGTATTTCTCTCAATATTCATCGATTCTCTTTGAAATGTCGATATGTTGTAGATAAGGCAATTCTCTACAAGATCACTTTTCACTAAGTTTCATTTTAATGAGGTCATCATAGTACAAAATTCAGTTAAAGGCCACATGTCAGAATTTTCGTCATTTGCGTGTTATGTCTATGGAAGGTGAATTTCGTTCACATCATGAATCTACATGGCATTCATCTATGAGCACTATCTATCTTATGTGTGCTCTGTTTTCTCCCAAATTGGGGTATGTTATAGCTGAGACCATGGGCTATAAAAAAGGGTGACTTTGTTTTTTAATCAGATGTTGGGATCATGTTAAAATTTTCGATCGAAAGTTGAAATTGCAAATTTTGAAGGAATCATTAGGTGATACGTAACGAAGTCAACGTATCACCTTTTGATTTCGTCAAGATTTTTATTATTTATTTATTATTATTCTTCCTCGAATTTGTTCGCAGGATATCTCAAGACTGAATAAAGCCATTGTTATGAATCTTTCAATGATGATAGATCTTAGTCTAACTTAGAACTGTGTGACTTTTCAAAGACTCAAAATCATCGTGACGTCATCCAGGCGCCATTTTGTGAAAATCAACTTATGATCATATCTTCATAACGGAAAGTAATTTTTCATTCATATTTATCATGATTAAGATCAATATCCGTCGGGTCAATTTGAGGTCAATAAATGCGCGCAAAAATGCGCGTACGCGTAGGCGCGCGCGTTAATGCGCGCGTAAAATTTTAAATTGCTCAAAATCGTCTTAAATTTTTTTTGCATACGTTTCAGGCCATTATAAGCATTTCATAAAAAATCACGCAAAACACGCATTTTTGCACGTTTTCGTTCGTCACGGCCGAACGAAAAATAATTTCTCCGCAAAAGCTTTTGACCGAATATTCCTCATATTTTTCCGGAAAATTTGATACCATGTTTAGCTCTTTATCACTATTAAAAACGGAATGAGCGTCCGTTCAAGATAACCGTCCGTACGCGCGATTTTTGTAATACATTGCATATATGGGCAAAAACATGCCTATGAAAAGTCCATTGGGATGAATAGGGATTGCCAATTTTTTTTTCATATTTAGATAGAGTATGAGTCGGAGGTATGATTTCATATCTCATTTGGCCATTAAGTACATCTTTACGTCATCATAATGGCCTTGGAAGTCAAAAATACAAAATTGCATATTATGACGTCATTGTATTTATGGAAAATGTAGTGTATTTC
The DNA here is from genome assembly GCF_000002235.5 of Strongylocentrotus purpuratus. NCBI lineage: Eukaryota > Metazoa > Echinodermata > Echinoidea > Camarodonta > Strongylocentrotidae > Strongylocentrotus > Strongylocentrotus purpuratus. Next base: position 103,248 of record NW_022145040.1, on the reverse strand, counting down.
TCTCAATATTCATCGATTCTCTTTGAAATGTCGATATGTTGTAGATAAGGCAATTCTCTACAAGATCACTTTTCACTAAGTTTCATTTTAATGAGGTCATCATAGTACAAAATTCAGTTAAAGGCCACATGTCAGAATTTTCGTCATTTGCGTGTTATGTCTATGGAAGGTGAATTTCGTTCACATCATGAATCTACATGGCATTCATCTATGAGCACTATCTATCTTATGTGTGCTCTGTTTTCTCCCAAATTGGGGTATGTTATAGCTGAGACCATGGGCTATAAAAAAGGGTGACTTTGTTTTTTAATCAGATGTTGGGATCATGTTAAAATTTTCGATCGAAAGTTGAAATTGCAAATTTTGAAGGAATCATTAGGTGATACGTAACGAAGTCAACGTATCACCTTTTGATTTCGTCAAGATTTTTATTATTTATTTATTATTATTCTTCCTCGAATTTGTTCGCAGGATATCTCAAGACTGAATAAAGCCATTGTTATGAATCTTTCAATGATGATAGATCTTAGTCTAACTTAGAACTGTGTGACTTTTCAAAGACTCAAAATCATCGTGACGTCATCCAGGCGCCATTTTGTGAAAATCAACTTATGATCATATCTTCATAACGGAAAGTAATTTTTCATTCATATTTATCATGATTAAGATCAATATCCGTCGGGTCAATTTGAGGTCAATAAATGCGCGCAAAAATGCGCGTACGCGTAGGCGCGCGCGTTAATGCGCGCGTAAAATTTTAAATTGCTCAAAATCGTCTTAAATTTTTTTTGCATACGTTTCAGGCCATTATAAGCATTTCATAAAAAATCACGCAAAACACGCATTTTTGCACGTTTTCGTTCGTCACGGCCGAACGAAAAATAATTTCTCCGCAAAAGCTTTTGACCGAATATTCCTCATATTTTTCCGGAAAATTTGATACCATGTTTAGCTCTTTATCACTATTAAAAACGGAATGAGCGTCCGTTCAAGATAACCGTCCGTACGCGCGATTTTTGTAATACATTGCATATATGGGCAAAAACATGCCTATGAAAAGTCCATTGGGATGAATAGGGATTGCCAATTTTTTTTTCATATTTAGATAGAGTATGAGTCGGAGGTATGATTTCATATCTCATTTGGCCATTAAGTACATCTTTACGTCATCATAATGGCCTTGGAAGTCAAAAATACAAAATTGCATATTATGACGTCATTGTATTTATGGAAAATGTAGTGTATTTCTCTCAATATTCATCGATTCTCTTTGAAATGTCGATATGTTGTAGATAAGGCAATTCTCTACAAGATCACTTTTCACTAAGTTTCATTTTAATGAGGTCATCATAGTACAAAATTCAGTTAAAGGCCACATGTCAGAATTTTCGTCATTTGCGTGTTATGTCTATGGAAGGTGAATTTCGTTCACATCATGAATCTACATGGCATTCATCTATGAGCACTATCTATCTTATGTGTGCTCTGTTTTCTCCCAAATTGGGGTATGTTATAGCTGAGACCATGGGCTATAAAAAAGGGTGACTTTGTTTTTTAATCAGATGTTGGGATCATGTTAAAATTTTCGATCGAAAGTTGAAATTGCAAATTTTGAAGGAATCATTAGGTGATACGTAACGAAGTCAACGTATCACCTTTTGATTTCGTCAAGATTTTTATTATTTATTTATTATTATTCTTCCTCGAATTTGTTCGCAGGATATCTCAAGACTGAATAAAGCCATTGTTATGAATCTTTCAATGATGATAGATCTTAGTCTAACTTAGAACTGTGTGACTTTTCAAAGACTCAAAATCATCGTGACGTCATCCAGGCGCCATTTTGTGAAAATCAACTTATGATCATATCTTCATAACGGAAAGTAATTTTTCATTCATATTTATCATGATTAAGATCAATATCCGTCGGGTCAATTTGAGGTCAATAAATGCGCGCAAAAATGCGCGTACGCGTAGGCGCGCGCGTTAATGCGCGCGTAAAATTTTAAATTGCTCAAAATCGTCTTAAATTTTTTTTGCATACGTTTCAGGCCATTATAAGCATTTCATAAAAAATCACGCAAAACACGCATTTTTGCACGTTTTCGTTCGTCACGGCCGAACGAAAAATAATTTCTCCGCAAAAGCTTTTGACCGAATATTCCTCATATTTTTCCGGAAAATTTGATACCATGTTTAGCTCTTTATCACTATTAAAAACGGAATGAGCGTCCGTTCAAGATAACCGTCCGTACGCGCGATTTTTGTAATACATTGCATATATGGGCAAAAACATGCCTATGAAAAGTCCATTGGGATGAATAGGGATTGCCAATTTTTTTTTCATATTTAGATAGAGTATGAGTCGGAGGTATGATTTCATATCTCATTTGGCCATTAAGTACATCTTTACGTCATCATAATGGCCTTGGAAGTCAAAAATACAAAATTGCATATTATGACGTCATTGTATTTATGGAAAATGTAGTGTATTTCTCTCAATATTCATCGATTCTCTTTGAAATGTCGATATGTTGTAGATAAGGCAATTCTCTACAAGATCACTTTTCACTAAGTTTCATTTTAATGAGGTCATCATAGTACAAAATTCAGTTAAAGGCCACATGTCAGAATTTTCGTCATTTGCGTGTTATGTCTATGGAAGGTGAATTTCGTTCACATCATGAATCTACATGGCATTCATCTATGAGCACTATCTATCTTATGTGTGCTCTGTTTTCTCCCAAATTGGGGTATGTTATAGCTGAGACCATGGGCTATAAAAAAGGGTGACTTTGTTTTTTAATCAGATGTTGGGATCATGTTAAAATTTTCGATCGAAAGTTGAAATTGCAAATTTTGAAGGAATCATTAGGTGATACGTAACGAAGTCAACGTATCACCTTTTGATTTCGTCAAGATTTTTATTATTTATTTATTATTATTCTTCCTCGAATTTGTTCGCAGGATATCTCAAGACTGAATAAAGCCATTGTTATGAATCTTTCAATGATGATAGATCTTAGTCTAACTTAGAACTGTGTGACTTTTCAAAGACTCAAAATCATCGTGACGTCATCCAGGCGCCATTTTGTGAAAATCAACTTATGATCATATCTTCATAACGGAAAGTAATTTTTCATTCATATTTATCATGATTAAGATCAATATCCGTCGGGTCAATTTGAGGTCAATAAATGCGCGCAAAAATGCGCGTACGCGTAGGCGCGCGCGTTAATGCGCGCGTAAAATTTTAAATTGCTCAAAATCGTCTTAAATTTTTTTTGCATACGTTTCAGGCCATTATAAGCATTTCATAAAAAATCACGCAAAACACGCATTTTTGCACGTTTTCGTTCGTCACGGCCGAACGAAAAATAATTTCTCCGCAAAAGCTTTTGACCGAATATTCCTCATATTTTTCCGGAAAATTTGATACCATGTTTAGCTCTTTATCACTATTAAAAACGGAATGAGCGTCCGTTCAAGATAACCGTCCGTACGCGCGATTTTTGTAATACATTGCATATATGGGCAAAAACATGCCTATGAAAAGTCCATTGGGATGAATAGGGATTGCCAATTTTTTTTTCATATTTAGATAGAGTATGAGTCGGAGGTATGATTTCATATCTCATTTGGCCATTAAGTACATCTTTACGTCATCATAATGGCCTTGGAAGTCAAAAATACAAAATTGCATATTATGACGTCATTGTATTTATGGAAAATGTAGTGTATTTCTCTCAATATTCATCGATTCTCTTTGAAATGTCGATATGTTGTAGATAAGGCAATTCTCTACAAGATCACTTTTCACTAAGTTTCATTTTAATGAGGTCATCATAGTACAAAATTCAGTTAAAGGCCACATGTCAGAATTTTCGTCATTTGCGTGTTATGTCTATGGAAGGTGAATTTCGTTCACATCATGAATCTACATGGCATTCATCTATGAGCACTATCTATCTTATGTGTGCTCTGTTTTCTCCCAAATTGGGGTATGTTATAGCTGAGACCATGGGCTATAAAAAAGGGTGACTTTGTTTTTTAATCAGATGTTGGGATCATGTTAAAATTTTCGATCGAAAGTTGAAATTGCAAATTTTGAAGGAATCATTAGGTGATACGTAACGAAGTCAACGTATCACCTTTTGATTTCGTCAAGATTTTTATTATTTATTTATTATTATTCTTCCTCGAATTTGTTCGCAGGATATCTCAAGACTGAATAAAGCCATTGTTATGAATCTTTCAATGATGATAGATCTTAGTCTAACTTAGAACTGTGTGACTTTTCAAAGACTCAAAATCATCGTGACGTCATCCAGGCGCCATTTTGTGAAAATCAACTTATGATCATATCTTCATAACGGAAAGTAATTTTTCATTCATATTTATCATGATTAAGATCAATATCCGTCGGGTCAATTTGAGGTCAATAAATGCGCGCAAAAATGCGCGTACGCGTAGGCGCGCGCGTTAATGCGCGCGTAAAATTTTAAATTGCTCAAAATCGTCTTAAATTTTTTTTGCATACGTTTCAGGCCATTATAAGCATTTCATAAAAAATCACGCAAAACACGCATTTTTGCACGTTTTCGTTCGTCACGGCCGAACGAAAAATAATTTCTCCGCAAAAGCTTTTGACCGAATATTCCTCATATTTTTCCGGAAAATTTGATACCATGTTTAGCTCTTTATCACTATTAAAAACGGAATGAGCGTCCGTTCAAGATAACCGTCCGTACGCGCGATTTTTGTAATACATTGCATATATGGGCAAAAACATGCCTATGAAAAGTCCATTGGGATGAATAGGGATTGCCAATTTTTTTTTCATATTTAGATAGAGTATGAGTCGGAGGTATGATTTCATATCTCATTTGGCCATTAAGTACATCTTTACGTCATCATAATGGCCTTGGAAGTCAAAAATACAAAATTGCATATTATGACGTCATTGTATTTATGGAAAATGTAGTGTATTTCTCTCAATATTCATCGATTCTCTTTGAAATGTCGATATGTTGTAGATAAGGCAATTCTCTACAAGATCACTTTTCACTAAGTTTCATTTTAATGAGGTCATCATAGTACAAAATTCAGTTAAAGGCCACATGTCAGAATTTTCGTCATTTGCGTGTTATGTCTATGGAAGGTGAATTTCGTTCACATCATGAATCTACATGGCATTCATCTATGAGCACTATCTATCTTATGTGTGCTCTGTTTTCTCCCAAATTGGGGTATGTTATAGCTGAGACCATGGGCTATAAAAAAGGGTGACTTTGTTTTTTAATCAGATGTTGGGATCATGTTAAAATTTTCGATCGAAAGTTGAAATTGCAAATTTTGAAGGAATCATTAGGTGATACGTAACGAAGTCAACGTATCACCTTTTGATTTCGTCAAGATTTTTATTATTTATTTATTATTATTCTTCCTCGAATTTGTTCGCAGGATATCTCAAGACTGAATAAAGCCATTGTTATGAATCTTTCAATGATGATAGATCTTAGTCTAACTTAGAACTGTGTGACTTTTCAAAGACTCAAAATCATCGTGACGTCATCCAGGCGCCATTTTGTGAAAATCAACTTATGATCATATCTTCATAACGGAAAGTAATTTTTCATTCATATTTATCATGATTAAGATCAATATCCGTCGGGTCAATTTGAGGTCAATAAATGCGCGCAAAAATGCGCGTACGCGTAGGCGCGCGCGTTAATGCGCGCGTAAAATTTTAAATTGCTCAAAATCGTCTTAAATTTTTTTTGCATACGTTTCAGGCCATTATAAGCATTTCATAAAAAATCACGCAAAACACGCATTTTTGCACGTTTTCGTTCGTCACGGCCGAACGAAAAATAATTTCTCCGCAAAAGCTTTTGACCGAATATTCCTCATATTTTTCCGGAAAATTTGATACCATGTTTAGCTCTTTATCACTATTAAAAACGGAATGAGCGTCCGTTCAAGATAACCGTCCGTACGCGCGATTTTTGTAATACATTGCATATATGGGCAAAAACATGCCTATGAAAAGTCCATTGGGATGAATAGGGATTGCCAATTTTTTTTTCATATTTAGATAGAGTATGAGTCGGAGGTATGATTTCATATCTCATTTGGCCATTAAGTACATCTTTACGTCATCATAATGGCCTTGGAAGTCAAAAATACAAAATTGCATATTATGACGTCATTGTATTTATGGAAAATGTAGTGTATTTCTCTCAATATTCATCGATTCTCTTTGAAATGTCGATATGTTGTAGATAAGGCAATTCTCTACAAGATCACTTTTCACTAAGTTTCATTTTAATGAGGTCATCATAGTACAAAATTCAGTTAAAGGCCACATGTCAGAATTTTCGTCATTTGCGTGTTATGTCTATGGAAGGTGAATTTCGTTCACATCATGAATCTACATGGCATTCATCTATGAGCACTATCTATCTTATGTGTGCTCTGTTTTCTCCCAAATTGGGGTATGTTATAGCTGAGACCATGGGCTATAAAAAAGGGTGACTTTGTTTTTTAATCAGATGTTGGGATCATGTTAAAATTTTCGATCGAAAGTTGAAATTGCAAATTTTGAAGGAATCATTAGGTGATACGTAACGAAGTCAACGTATCACCTTTTGATTTCGTCAAGATTTTTATTATTTATTTATTATTATTCTTCCTCGAATTTGTTCGCAGGATATCTCAAGACTGAATAAAGCCATTGTTATGAATCTTTCAATGATGATAGATCTTAGTCTAACTTAGAACTGTGTGACTTTTCAAAGACTCAAAATCATCGTGACGTCATCCAGGCGCCATTTTGTGAAAATCAACTTATGATCATATCTTCATAACGGAAAGTAATTTTTCATTCATATTTATCATGATTAAGATCAATATCCGTCGGGTCAATTTGAGGTCAATAAATGCGCGCAAAAATGCGCGTACGCGTAGGCGCGCGCGTTAATGCGCGCGTAAAATTTTAAATTGCTCAAAATCGTCTTAAATTTTTTTTGCATACGTTTCAGGCCATTATAAGCATTTCATAAAAAATCACGCAAAACACGCATTTTTGCACGTTTTCGTTCGTCACGGCCGAACGAAAAATAATTTCTCCGCAAAAGCTTTTGACCGAATATTCCTCATATTTTTCCGGAAAATTTGATACCATGTTTAGCTCTTTATCACTATTAAAAACGGAATGAGCGTCCGTTCAAGATAACCGTCCGTACGCGCGATTTTTGTAATACATTGCATATATGGGCAAAAACATGCCTATGAAAAGTCCATTGGGATGAATAGGGATTGCCAATTTTTTTTTCATATTTAGATAGAGTATGAGTCGGAGGTATGATTTCATATCTCATTTGGCCATTAAGTACATCTTTACGTCATCATAATGGCCTTGGAAGTCAAAAATACAAAATTGCATATTATGACGTCATTGTATTTATGGAAAATGTAGTGTATTTCTCTCAATATTCATCGATTCTCTTTGAAATGTCGATATGTTGTAGATAAGGCAATTCTCTACAAGATCACTTTTCACTAAGTTTCATTTTAATGAGGTCATCATAGTACAAAATTCAGTTAAAGGCCACATGTCAGAATTTTCGTCATTTGCGTGTTATGTCTATGGAAGGTGAATTTCGTTCACATCATGAATCTACATGGCATTCATCTATGAGCACTATCTATCTTATGTGTGCTCTGTTTTCTCCCAAATTGGGGTATGTTATAGCTGAGACCATGGGCTATAAAAAAGGGTGACTTTGTTTTTTAATCAGATGTTGGGATCATGTTAAAATTTTCGATCGAAAGTTGAAATTGCAAATTTTGAAGGAATCATTAGGTGATACGTAACGAAGTCAACGTATCACCTTTTGATTTCGTCAAGATTTTTATTATTTATTTATTATTATTCTTCCTCGAATTTGTTCGCAGGATATCTCAAGACTGAATAAAGCCATTGTTATGAATCTTTCAATGATGATAGATCTTAGTCTAACTTAGAACTGTGTGACTTTTCAAAGACTCAAAATCATCGTGACGTCATCCAGGCGCCATTTTGTGAAAATCAACTTATGATCATATCTTCATAACGGAAAGTAATTTTTCATTCATATTTATCATGATTAAGATCAATATCCGTCGGGTCAATTTGAGGTCAATAAATGCGCGCAAAAATGCGCGTACGCGTAGGCGCGCGCGTTAATGCGCGCGTAAAATTTTAAATTGCTCAAAATCGTCTTAAATTTTTTTTGCATACGTTTCAGGCCATTATAAGCATTTCATAAAAAATCACGCAAAACACGCATTTTTGCACGTTTTCGTTCGTCACGGCCGAACGAAAAATAATTTCTCCGCAAAAGCTTTTGACCGAATATTCCTCATATTTTTCCGGAAAATTTGATACCATGTTTAGCTCTTTATCACTATTAAAAACGGAATGAGCGTCCGTTCAAGATAACCGTCCGTACGCGCGATTTTTGTAATACATTGCATATATGGGCAAAAACATGCCTATGAAAAGTCCATTGGGATGAATAGGGATTGCCAATTTTTTTTTCATATTTAGATAGAGTATGAGTCGGAGGTATGATTTCATATCTCATTTGGCCATTAAGTACATCTTTACGTCATCATAATGGCCTTGGAAGTCAAAAATACAAAATTGCATATTATGACGTCATTGTATTTATGGAAAATGTAGTGTATTTCTCTCAATATTCATCGATTCTCTTTGAAATGTCGATATGTTGTAGATAAGGCAATTCTCTACAAGATCACTTTTCACTAAGTTTCATTTTAATGAGGTCATCATAGTACAAAATTCAGTTAAAGGCCACATGTCAGAATTTTCGTCATTTGCGTGTTATGTCTATGGAAGGTGAATTTCGTTCACATCATGAATCTACATGGCATTCATCTATGAGCACTATCTATCTTATGTGTGCTCTGTTTTCTCCCAAATTGGGGTATGTTATAGCTGAGACCATGGGCTATAAAAAAGGGTGACTTTGTTTTTTAATCAGATGTTGGGATCATGTTAAAATTTTCGATCGAAAGTTGAAATTGCAAATTTTGAAGGAATCATTAGGTGATACGTAACGAAGTCAACGTATCACCTTTTGATTTCGTCAAGATTTTTATTATTTATTTATTATTATTCTTCCTCGAATTTGTTCGCAGGATATCTCAAGACTGAATAAAGCCATTGTTATGAATCTTTCAATGATGATAGATCTTAGTCTAACTTAGAACTGTGTGACTTTTCAAAGACTCAAAATCATCGTGACGTCATCCAGGCGCCATTTTGTGAAAATCAACTTATGATCATATCTTCATAACGGAAAGTAATTTTTCATTCATATTTATCATGATTAAGATCAATATCCGTCGGGTCAATTTGAGGTCAATAAATGCGCGCAAAAATGCGCGTACGCGTAGGCGCGCGCGTTAATGCGCGCGTAAAATTTTAAATTGCTCAAAATCGTCTTAAATTTTTTTTGCATACGTTTCAGGCCATTATAAGCATTTCATAAAAAATCACGCAAAACACGCATTTTTGCACGTTTTCGTTCGTCACGGCCGAACGAAAAATAATTTCTCCGCAAAAGCTTTTGACCGAATATTCCTCATATTTTTCCGGAAAATTTGATACCATGTTTAGCTCTTTATCACTATTAAAAACGGAATGAGCGTCCGTTCAAGATAACCGTCCGTACGCGCGATTTTTGTAATACATTGCATATATGGGCAAAAACATGCCTATGAAAAGTCCATTGGGATGAATAGGGATTGCCAATTTTTTTTTCATATTTAGATAGAGTATGAGTCGGAGGTATGATTTCATATCTCATTTGGCCATTAAGTACATCTTTACGTCATCATAATGGCCTTGGAAGTCAAAAATACAAAATTGCATATTATGACGTCATTGTATTTATGGAAAATGTAGTGTATTTCTCTCAATATTCATCGATTCTCTTTGAAATGTCGATATGTTGTAGATAAGGCAATTCTCTACAAGATCACTTTTCACTAAGTTTCATTTTAATGAGGTCATCATAGTACAAAATTCAGTTAAAGGCCACATGTCAGAATTTTCGTCATTTGCGTGTTATGTCTATGGAAGGTGAATTTCGTTCACATCATGAATCTACATGGCATTCATCTATGAGCACTATCTATCTTATGTGTGCTCTGTTTTCTCCCAAATTGGGGTATGTTATAGCTGAGACCATGGGCTATAAAAAAGGGTGACTTTGTTTTTTAATCAGATGTTGGGATCATGTTAAAATTTTCGATCGAAAGTTGAAATTGCAAATTTTGAAGGAATCATTAGGTGATACGTAACGAAGTCAACGTATCACCTTTTGATTTCGTCAAGATTTTTATTATTTATTTATTATTATTCTTCCTCGAATTTGTTCGCAGGATATCTCAAGACTGAATAAAGCCATTGTTATGAATCTTTCAATGATGATAGATCTTAGTCTAACTTAGAACTGTGTGACTTTTCAAAGACTCAAAATCATCGTGACGTCATCCAGGCGCCATTTTGTGAAAATCAACTTATGATCATATCTTCATAACGGAAAGTAATTTTTCATTCATATTTATCATGATTAAGATCAATATCCGTCGGGTCAATTTGAGGTCAATAAATGCGCGCAAAAATGCGCGTACGCGTAGGCGCGCGCGTTAATGCGCGCGTAAAATTTTAAATTGCTCAAAATCGTCTTAAATTTTTTTTGCATACGTTTCAGGCCATTATAAGCATTTCATAAAAAATCACGCAAAACACGCATTTTTGCACGTTTTCGTTCGTCACGGCCGAACGAAAAATAATTTCTCCGCAAAAGCTTTTGACCGAATATTCCTCATATTTTTCCGGAAAATTTGATACCATGTTTAGCTCTTTATCACTATTAAAAACGGAATGAGCGTCCGTTCAAGATAACCGTCCGTACGCGCGATTTTTGTAATACATTGCATATATGGGCAAAAACATGCCTATGAAAAGTCCATTGGGATGAATAGGGATTGCCAATTTTTTTTTCATATTTAGATAGAGTATGAGTCGGAGGTATGATTTCATATCTCATTTGGCCATTAAGTACATCTTTACGTCATCATAATGGCCTTGGAAGTCAAAAATACAAAATTGCATATTATGACGTCATTGTATTTATGGAAAATGTAGTGTATTTCTCTCAATATTCATCGATTCTCTTTGAAATGTCGATATGTTGTAGATAAGGCAATTCTCTACAAGATCACTTTTCACTAAGTTTCATTTTAATGAGGTCATCATAGTACAAAATTCAGTTAAAGGCCACATGTCAGAATTTTCGTCATTTGCGTGTTATGTCTATGGAAGGTGAATTTCGTTCACATCATGAATCTACATGGCATTCATCTATGAGCACTATCTATCTTATGTGTGCTCTGTTTTCTCCCAAATTGGGGTATGTTATAGCTGAGACCATGGGCTATAAAAAAGGGTGACTTTGTTTTTTAATCAGATGTTGGGATCATGTTAAAATTTTCGATCGAAAGTTGAAATTGCAAATTTTGAAGGAATCATTAGGTGATACGTAACGAAGTCAACGTATCACCTTTTGATTTCGTCAAGATTTTTATTATTTATTTATTATTATTCTTCCTCGAATTTGTTCGCAGGATATCTCAAGACTGAATAAAGCCATTGTTATGAATCTTTCAATGATGATAGATCTTAGTCTAACTTAGAACTGTGTGACTTTTCAAAGACTCAAAATCATCGTGACGTCATCCAGGCGCCATTTTGTGAAAATCAACTTATGATCATATCTTCATAACGGAAAGTAATTTTTCATTCATATTTATCATGATTAAGATCAATATCCGTCGGGTCAATTTGAGGTCAATAAATGCGCGCAAAAATGCGCGTACGCGTAGGCGCGCGCGTTAATGCGCGCGTAAAATTTTAAATTGCTCAAAATCGTCTTAAATTTTTTTTGCATACGTTTCAGGCCATTATAAGCATTTCATAAAAAATCACGCAAAACACGCATTTTTGCACGTTTTCGTTCGTCACGGCCGAACGAAAAATAATTTCTCCGCAAAAGCTTTTGACCGAATATTCCTCATATTTTTCCGGAAAATTTGATACCATGTTTAGCTCTTTATCACTATTAAAAACGGAATGAGCGTCCGTTCAAGATAACCGTCCGTACGCGCGATTTTTGTAATACATTGCATATATGGGCAAAAACATGCCTATGAAAAGTCCATTGGGATGAATAGGGATTGCCAATTTTTTTTTCATATTTAGATAGAGTATGAGTCGGAGGTATGATTTCATATCTCATTTGGCCATTAAGTACATCTTTACGTCATCATAATGGCCTTGGAAGTCAAAAATACAAAATTGCATATTATGACGTCATTGTATTTATGGAAAATGTAGTGTATTTCTCTCAATATTCATCGATTCTCTTTGAAATGTCGATATGTTGTAGATAAGGCAATTCTCTACAAGATCACTTTTCACTAAGTTTCATTTTAATGAGGTCATCATAGTACAAAATTCAGTTAAAGGCCACATGTCAGAATTTTCGTCATTTGCGTGTTATGTCTATGGAAGGTGAATTTCGTTCACATCATGAATCTACATGGCATTCATCTATGAGCACTATCTATCTTATGTGTGCTCTGTTTTCTCCCAAATTGGGGTATGTTATAGCTGAGACCATGGGCTATAAAAAAGGGTGACTTTGTTTTTTAATCAGATGTTGGGATCATGTTAAAATTTTCGATCGAAAGTTGAAATTGCAAATTTTGAAGGAATCATTAGGTGATACGTAACGAAGTCAACGTATCACCTTTTGATTTCGTCAAGATTTTTATTATTTATTTATTATTATTCTTCCTCGAATTTGTTCGCAGGATATCTCAAGACTGAATAAAGCCATTGTTATGAATCTTTCAATGATGATAGATCTTAGTCTAACTTAGAACTGTGTGACTTTTCAAAGACTCAAAATCATCGTGACGTCATCCAGGCGCCATTTTGTGAAAATCAACTTATGATCATATCTTCATAACGGAAAGTAATTTTTCATTCATATTTATCATGATTAAGATCAATATCCGTCGGGTCAATTTGAGGTCAATAAATGCGCGCAAAAATGCGCGTACGCGTAGGCGCGCGCGTTAATGCGCGCGTAAAATTTTAAATTGCTCAAAATCGTCTTAAATTTTTTTTGCATACGTTTCAGGCCATTATAAGCATTTCATAAAAAATCACGCAAAACACGCATTTTTGCACGTTTTCGTTCGTCACGGCCGAACGAAAAATAATTTCTCCGCAAAAGCTTTTGACCGAATATTCCTCATATTTTTCCGGAAAATTTGATACCATGTTTAGCTCTTTATCACTATTAAAAACGGAATGAGCGTCCGTTCAAGATAACCGTCCGTACGCGCGATTTTTGTAATACATTGCATATATGGGCAAAAACATGCCTATGAAAAGTCCATTGGGATGAATAGGGATTGCCAATTTTTTTTTCATATTTAGATAGAGTATGAGTCGGAGGTATGATTTCATATCTCATTTGGCCATTAAGTACATCTTTACGTCATCATAATGGCCTTGGAAGTCAAAAATACAAAATTGCATATTATGACGTCATTGTATTTATGGAAAATGTAGTGTATTTCTCTCAATATTCATCGATTCTCTTTGAAATGTCGATATGTTGTAGATAAGGCAATTCTCTACAAGATCACTTTTCACTAAGTTTCATTTTAATGAGGTCATCATAGTACAAAATTCAGTTAAAGGCCACATGTCAGAATTTTCGTCATTTGCGTGTTATGTCTATGGAAGGTGAATTTCGTTCACATCATGAATCTACATGGCATTCATCTATGAGCACTATCTATCTTATGTGTGCTCTGTTTTCTCCCAAATTGGGGTATGTTATAGCTGAGACCATGGGCTATAAAAAAGGGTGACTTTGTTTTTTAATCAGATGTTGGGATCATGTTAAAATTTTCGATCGAAAGTTGAAATTGCAAATTTTGAAGGAATCATTAGGTGATACGTAACGAAGTCAACGTATCACCTTTTGATTTCGTCAAGATTTTTATTATTTATTTATTATTATTCTTCCTCGAATTTGTTCGCAGGATATCTCAAGACTGAATAAAGCCATTGTTATGAATCTTTCAATGATGATAGATCTTAGTCTAACTTAGAACTGTGTGACTTTTCAAAGACTCAAAATCATCGTGACGTCATCCAGGCGCCATTTTGTGAAAATCAACTTATGATCATATCTTCATAACGGAAAGTAATTTTTCATTCATATTTATCATGATTAAGATCAATATCCGTCGGGTCAATTTGAGGTCAATAAATGCGCGCAAAAATGCGCGTACGCGTAGGCGCGCGCGTTAATGCGCGCGTAAAATTTTAAATTGCTCAAAATCGTCTTAAATTTTTTTTGCATACGTTTCAGGCCATTATAAGCATTTCATAAAAAATCACGCAAAACACGCATTTTTGCACGTTTTCGTTCGTCACGGCCGAACGAAAAATAATTTCTCCGCAAAAGCTTTTGACCGAATATTCCTCATATTTTTCCGGAAAATTTGATACCATGTTTAGCTCTTTATCACTATTAAAAACGGAATGAGCGTCCGTTCAAGATAACCGTCCGTACGCGCGATTTTTGTAATACATTGCATATATGGGCAAAAACATGCCTATGAAAAGTCCATTGGGATGAATAGGGATTGCCAATTTTTTTTTCATATTTAGATAGAGTATGAGTCGGAGGTATGATTTCATATCTCATTTGGCCATTAAGTACATCTTTACGTCATCATAATGGCCTTGGAAGTCAAAAATACAAAATTGCATATTATGACGTCATTGTATTTATGGAAAATGTAGTGTATTTCTCTCAATATTCATCGATTCTCTTTGAAATGTCGATATGTTGTAGATAAGGCAATTCTCTACAAGATCACTTTTCACTAAGTTTCATTTTAATGAGGTCATCATAGTACAAAATTCAGTTAAAGGCCACATGTCAGAATTTTCGTCATTTGCGTGTTATGTCTATGGAAGGTGAATTTCGTTCACATCATGAATCTACATGGCATTCATCTATGAGCACTATCTATCTTATGTGTGCTCTGTTTTCTCCCAAATTGGGGTATGTTATAGCTGAGACCATGGGCTATAAAAAAGGGTGACTTTGTTTTTTAATCAGATGTTGGGATCATGTTAAAATTTTCGATCGAAAGTTGAAATTGCAAATTTTGAAGGAATCATTAGGTGATACGTAACGAAGTCAACGTATCACCTTTTGATTTCGTCAAGATTTTTATTATTTATTTATTATTATTCTTCCTCGAATTTGTTCGCAGGATATCTCAAGACTGAATAAAGCCATTGTTATGAATCTTTCAATGATGATAGATCTTAGTCTAACTTAGAACTGTGTGACTTTTCAAAGACTCAAAATCATCGTGACGTCATCCAGGCGCCATTTTGTGAAAATCAACTTATGATCATATCTTCATAACGGAAAGTAATTTTTCATTCATATTTATCATGATTAAGATCAATATCCGTCGGGTCAATTTGAGGTCAATAAATGCGCGCAAAAATGCGCGTACGCGTAGGCGCGCGCGTTAATGCGCGCGTAAAATTTTAAATTGCTCAAAATCGTCTTAAATTTTTTTTGCATACGTTTCAGGCCATTATAAGCATTTCATAAAAAATCACGCAAAACACGCATTTTTGCACGTTTTCGTTCGTCACGGCCGAACGAAAAATAATTTCTCCGCAAAAGCTTTTGACCGAATATTCCTCATATTTTTCCGGAAAATTTGATACCATGTTTAGCTCTTTATCACTATTAAAAACGGAATGAGCGTCCGTTCAAGATAACCGTCCGTACGCGCGATTTTTGTAATACATTGCATATATGGGCAAAAACATGCCTATGAAAAGTCCATTGGGATGAATAGGGATTGCCAATTTTTTTTTCATATTTAGATAGAGTATGAGTCGGAGGTATGATTTCATATCTCATTTGGCCATTAAGTACATCTTTACGTCATCATAATGGCCTTGGAAGTCAAAAATACAAAATTGCATATTATGACGTCATTGTATTTATGGAAAATGTAGTGTATTTCTCTCAATATTCATCGATTCTCTTTGAAATGTCGATATGTTGTAGATAAGGCAATTCTCTACAAGATCACTTTTCACTAAGTTTCATTTTAATGAGGTCATCATAGTACAAAATTCAGTTAAAGGCCACATGTCAGAATTTTCGTCATTTGCGTGTTATGTCTATGGAAGGTGAATTTCGTTCACATCATGAATCTACATGGCATTCATCTATGAGCACTATCTATCTTATGTGTGCTCTGTTTTCTCCCAAATTGGGGTATGTTATAGCTGAGACCATGGGCTATAAAAAAGGGTGACTTTGTTTTTTAATCAGATGTTGGGATCATGTTAAAATTTTCGATCGAAAGTTGAAATTGCAAATTTTGAAGGAATCATTAGGTGATACGTAACGAAGTCAACGTATCACCTTTTGATTTCGTCAAGATTTTTATTATTTATTTATTATTATTCTTCCTCGAATTTGTTCGCAGGATATCTCAAGACTGAATAAAGCCATTGTTATGAATCTTTCAATGATGATAGATCTTAGTCTAACTTAGAACTGTGTGACTTTTCAAAGACTCAAAATCATCGTGACGTCATCCAGGCGCCATTTTGTGAAAATCAACTTATGATCATATCTTCATAACGGAAAGTAATTTTTCATTCATATTTATCATGATTAAGATCAATATCCGTCGGGTCAATTTGAGGTCAATAAATGCGCGCAAAAATGCGCGTACGCGTAGGCGCGCGCGTTAATGCGCGC
The DNA here is from genome assembly GCF_000002235.5 of Strongylocentrotus purpuratus. Classification (NCBI taxonomy): domain Eukaryota; kingdom Metazoa; phylum Echinodermata; class Echinoidea; order Camarodonta; family Strongylocentrotidae; genus Strongylocentrotus; species Strongylocentrotus purpuratus. The sequence continues at coordinate 86,275 of NW_022145040.1, read as the reverse complement.
GTAAAATTTTAAATTGCTCAAAATCGTCTTAAATTTTTTTTGCATACGTTTCAGGCCATTATAAGCATTTCATAAAAAATCACGCAAAACACGCATTTTTGCACGTTTTCGTTCGTCACGGCCGAACGAAAAATAATTTCTCCGCAAAAGCTTTTGACCGAATATTCCTCATATTTTTCCGGAAAATTTGATACCATGTTTAGCTCTTTATCACTATTAAAAACGGAATGAGCGTCCGTTCAAGATAACCGTCCGTACGCGCGATTTTTGTAATACATTGCATATATGGGCAAAAACATGCCTATGAAAAGTCCATTGGGATGAATAGGGATTGCCAATTTTTTTTTCATATTTAGATAGAGTATGAGTCGGAGGTATGATTTCATATCTCATTTGGCCATTAAGTACATCTTTACGTCATCATAATGGCCTTGGAAGTCAAAAATACAAAATTGCATATTATGACGTCATTGTATTTATGGAAAATGTAGTGTATTTCTCTCAATATTCATCGATTCTCTTTGAAATGTCGATATGTTGTAGATAAGGCAATTCTCTACAAGATCACTTTTCACTAAGTTTCATTTTAATGAGGTCATCATAGTACAAAATTCAGTTAAAGGCCACATGTCAGAATTTTCGTCATTTGCGTGTTATGTCTATGGAAGGTGAATTTCGTTCACATCATGAATCTACATGGCATTCATCTATGAGCACTATCTATCTTATGTGTGCTCTGTTTTCTCCCAAATTGGGGTATGTTATAGCTGAGACCATGGGCTATAAAAAAGGGTGACTTTGTTTTTTAATCAGATGTTGGGATCATGTTAAAATTTTCGATCGAAAGTTGAAATTGCAAATTTTGAAGGAATCATTAGGTGATACGTAACGAAGTCAACGTATCACCTTTTGATTTCGTCAAGATTTTTATTATTTATTTATTATTATTCTTCCTCGAATTTGTTCGCAGGATATCTCAAGACTGAATAAAGCCATTGTTATGAATCTTTCAATGATGATAGATCTTAGTCTAACTTAGAACTGTGTGACTTTTCAAAGACTCAAAATCATCGTGACGTCATCCAGGCGCCATTTTGTGAAAATCAACTTATGATCATATCTTCATAACGGAAAGTAATTTTTCATTCATATTTATCATGATTAAGATCAATATCCGTCGGGTCAATTTGAGGTCAATAAATGCGCGCAAAAATGCGCGTACGCGTAGGCGCGCGCGTTAATGCGCGCGTAAAATTTTAAATTGCTCAAAATCGTCTTAAATTTTTTTTGCATACGTTTCAGGCCATTATAAGCATTTCATAAAAAATCACGCAAAACACGCATTTTTGCACGTTTTCGTTCGTCACGGCCGAACGAAAAATAATTTCTCCGCAAAAGCTTTTGACCGAATATTCCTCATATTTTTCCGGAAAATTTGATACCATGTTTAGCTCTTTATCACTATTAAAAACGGAATGAGCGTCCGTTCAAGATAACCGTCCGTACGCGCGATTTTTGTAATACATTGCATATATGGGCAAAAACATGCCTATGAAAAGTCCATTGGGATGAATAGGGATTGCCAATTTTTTTTTCATATTTAGATAGAGTATGAGTCGGAGGTATGATTTCATATCTCATTTGGCCATTAAGTACATCTTTACGTCATCATAATGGCCTTGGAAGTCAAAAATACAAAATTGCATATTATGACGTCATTGTATTTATGGAAAATGTAGTGTATTTCTCTCAATATTCATCGATTCTCTTTGAAATGTCGATATGTTGTAGATAAGGCAATTCTCTACAAGATCACTTTTCACTAAGTTTCATTTTAATGAGGTCATCATAGTACAAAATTCAGTTAAAGGCCACATGTCAGAATTTTCGTCATTTGCGTGTTATGTCTATGGAAGGTGAATTTCGTTCACATCATGAATCTACATGGCATTCATCTATGAGCACTATCTATCTTATGTGTGCTCTGTTTTCTCCCAAATTGGGGTATGTTATAGCTGAGACCATGGGCTATAAAAAAGGGTGACTTTGTTTTTTAATCAGATGTTGGGATCATGTTAAAATTTTCGATCGAAAGTTGAAATTGCAAATTTTGAAGGAATCATTAGGTGATACGTAACGAAGTCAACGTATCACCTTTTGATTTCGTCAAGATTTTTATTATTTATTTATTATTATTCTTCCTCGAATTTGTTCGCAGGATATCTCAAGACTGAATAAAGCCATTGTTATGAATCTTTCAATGATGATAGATCTTAGTCTAACTTAGAACTGTGTGACTTTTCAAAGACTCAAAATCATCGTGACGTCATCCAGGCGCCATTTTGTGAAAATCAACTTATGATCATATCTTCATAACGGAAAGTAATTTTTCATTCATATTTATCATGATTAAGATCAATATCCGTCGGGTCAATTTGAGGTCAATAAATGCGCGCAAAAATGCGCGTACGCGTAGGCGCGCGCGTTAATGCGCGCGTAAAATTTTAAATTGCTCAAAATCGTCTTAAATTTTTTTTGCATACGTTTCAGGCCATTATAAGCATTTCATAAAAAATCACGCAAAACACGCATTTTTGCACGTTTTCGTTCGTCACGGCCGAACGAAAAATAATTTCTCCGCAAAAGCTTTTGACCGAATATTCCTCATATTTTTCCGGAAAATTTGATACCATGTTTAGCTCTTTATCACTATTAAAAACGGAATGAGCGTCCGTTCAAGATAACCGTCCGTACGCGCGATTTTTGTAATACATTGCATATATGGGCAAAAACATGCCTATGAAAAGTCCATTGGGATGAATAGGGATTGCCAATTTTTTTTTCATATTTAGATAGAGTATGAGTCGGAGGTATGATTTCATATCTCATTTGGCCATTAAGTACATCTTTACGTCATCATAATGGCCTTGGAAGTCAAAAATACAAAATTGCATATTATGACGTCATTGTATTTATGGAAAATGTAGTGTATTTCTCTCAATATTCATCGATTCTCTTTGAAATGTCGATATGTTGTAGATAAGGCAATTCTCTACAAGATCACTTTTCACTAAGTTTCATTTTAATGAGGTCATCATAGTACAAAATTCAGTTAAAGGCCACATGTCAGAATTTTCGTCATTTGCGTGTTATGTCTATGGAAGGTGAATTTCGTTCACATCATGAATCTACATGGCATTCATCTATGAGCACTATCTATCTTATGTGTGCTCTGTTTTCTCCCAAATTGGGGTATGTTATAGCTGAGACCATGGGCTATAAAAAAGGGTGACTTTGTTTTTTAATCAGATGTTGGGATCATGTTAAAATTTTCGATCGAAAGTTGAAATTGCAAATTTTGAAGGAATCATTAGGTGATACGTAACGAAGTCAACGTATCACCTTTTGATTTCGTCAAGATTTTTATTATTTATTTATTATTATTCTTCCTCGAATTTGTTCGCAGGATATCTCAAGACTGAATAAAGCCATTGTTATGAATCTTTCAATGATGATAGATCTTAGTCTAACTTAGAACTGTGTGACTTTTCAAAGACTCAAAATCATCGTGACGTCATCCAGGCGCCATTTTGTGAAAATCAACTTATGATCATATCTTCATAACGGAAAGTAATTTTTCATTCATATTTATCATGATTAAGATCAATATCCGTCGGGTCAATTTGAGGTCAATAAATGCGCGCAAAAATGCGCGTACGCGTAGGCGCGCGCGTTAATGCGCGCGTAAAATTTTAAATTGCTCAAAATCGTCTTAAATTTTTTTTGCATACGTTTCAGGCCATTATAAGCATTTCATAAAAAATCACGCAAAACACGCATTTTTGCACGTTTTCGTTCGTCACGGCCGAACGAAAAATAATTTCTCCGCAAAAGCTTTTGACCGAATATTCCTCATATTTTTCCGGAAAATTTGATACCATGTTTAGCTCTTTATCACTATTAAAAACGGAATGAGCGTCCGTTCAAGATAACCGTCCGTACGCGCGATTTTTGTAATACATTGCATATATGGGCAAAAACATGCCTATGAAAAGTCCATTGGGATGAATAGGGATTGCCAATTTTTTTTTCATATTTAGATAGAGTATGAGTCGGAGGTATGATTTCATATCTCATTTGGCCATTAAGTACATCTTTACGTCATCATAATGGCCTTGGAAGTCAAAAATACAAAATTGCATATTATGACGTCATTGTATTTATGGAAAATGTAGTGTATTTCTCTCAATATTCATCGATTCTCTTTGAAATGTCGATATGTTGTAGATAAGGCAATTCTCTACAAGATCACTTTTCACTAAGTTTCATTTTAATGAGGTCATCATAGTACAAAATTCAGTTAAAGGCCACATGTCAGAATTTTCGTCATTTGCGTGTTATGTCTATGGAAGGTGAATTTCGTTCACATCATGAATCTACATGGCATTCATCTATGAGCACTATCTATCTTATGTGTGCTCTGTTTTCTCCCAAATTGGGGTATGTTATAGCTGAGACCATGGGCTATAAAAAAGGGTGACTTTGTTTTTTAATCAGATGTTGGGATCATGTTAAAATTTTCGATCGAAAGTTGAAATTGCAAATTTTGAAGGAATCATTAGGTGATACGTAACGAAGTCAACGTATCACCTTTTGATTTCGTCAAGATTTTTATTATTTATTTATTATTATTCTTCCTCGAATTTGTTCGCAGGATATCTCAAGACTGAATAAAGCCATTGTTATGAATCTTTCAATGATGATAGATCTTAGTCTAACTTAGAACTGTGTGACTTTTCAAAGACTCAAAATCATCGTGACGTCATCCAGGCGCCATTTTGTGAAAATCAACTTATGATCATATCTTCATAACGGAAAGTAATTTTTCATTCATATTTATCATGATTAAGATCAATATCCGTCGGGTCAATTTGAGGTCAATAAATGCGCGCAAAAATGCGCGTACGCGTAGGCGCGCGCGTTAATGCGCGCGTAAAATTTTAAATTGCTCAAAATCGTCTTAAATTTTTTTTGCATACGTTTCAGGCCATTATAAGCATTTCATAAAAAATCACGCAAAACACGCATTTTTGCACGTTTTCGTTCGTCACGGCCGAACGAAAAATAATTTCTCCGCAAAAGCTTTTGACCGAATATTCCTCATATTTTTCCGGAAAATTTGATACCATGTTTAGCTCTTTATCACTATTAAAAACGGAATGAGCGTCCGTTCAAGATAACCGTCCGTACGCGCGATTTTTGTAATACATTGCATATATGGGCAAAAACATGCCTATGAAAAGTCCATTGGGATGAATAGGGATTGCCAATTTTTTTTTCATATTTAGATAGAGTATGAGTCGGAGGTATGATTTCATATCTCATTTGGCCATTAAGTACATCTTTACGTCATCATAATGGCCTTGGAAGTCAAAAATACAAAATTGCATATTATGACGTCATTGTATTTATGGAAAATGTAGTGTATTTCTCTCAATATTCATCGATTCTCTTTGAAATGTCGATATGTTGTAGATAAGGCAATTCTCTACAAGATCACTTTTCACTAAGTTTCATTTTAATGAGGTCATCATAGTACAAAATTCAGTTAAAGGCCACATGTCAGAATTTTCGTCATTTGCGTGTTATGTCTATGGAAGGTGAATTTCGTTCACATCATGAATCTACATGGCATTCATCTATGAGCACTATCTATCTTATGTGTGCTCTGTTTTCTCCCAAATTGGGGTATGTTATAGCTGAGACCATGGGCTATAAAAAAGGGTGACTTTGTTTTTTAATCAGATGTTGGGATCATGTTAAAATTTTCGATCGAAAGTTGAAATTGCAAATTTTGAAGGAATCATTAGGTGATACGTAACGAAGTCAACGTATCACCTTTTGATTTCGTCAAGATTTTTATTATTTATTTATTATTATTCTTCCTCGAATTTGTTCGCAGGATATCTCAAGACTGAATAAAGCCATTGTTATGAATCTTTCAATGATGATAGATCTTAGTCTAACTTAGAACTGTGTGACTTTTCAAAGACTCAAAATCATCGTGACGTCATCCAGGCGCCATTTTGTGAAAATCAACTTATGATCATATCTTCATAACGGAAAGTAATTTTTCATTCATATTTATCATGATTAAGATCAATATCCGTCGGGTCAATTTGAGGTCAATAAATGCGCGCAAAAATGCGCGTACGCGTAGGCGCGCGCGTTAATGCGCGCGTAAAATTTTAAATTGCTCAAAATCGTCTTAAATTTTTTTTGCATACGTTTCAGGCCATTATAAGCATTTCATAAAAAATCACGCAAAACACGCATTTTTGCACGTTTTCGTTCGTCACGGCCGAACGAAAAATAATTTCTCCGCAAAAGCTTTTGACCGAATATTCCTCATATTTTTCCGGAAAATTTGATACCATGTTTAGCTCTTTATCACTATTAAAAACGGAATGAGCGTCCGTTCAAGATAACCGTCCGTACGCGCGATTTTTGTAATACATTGCATATATGGGCAAAAACATGCCTATGAAAAGTCCATTGGGATGAATAGGGATTGCCAATTTTTTTTTTCATATTTAGATAGAGTATGAGTCGGAGGTATGATTTCATATCTCATTTGGCCATTAAGTACATCTTTACGTCATCATAATGGCCTTGGAAGTCAAAAATACAAAATTGCATATTATGACGTCATTGTATTTATGGAAAATGTAGTGTATTTCTCTCAATATTCATCGATTCTCTTTGAAATGTCGATATGTTGTAGATAAGGCAATTCTCTACAAGATCACTTTTCACTAAGTTTCATTTTAATGAGGTCATCATAGTACAAAATTCAGTTAAAGGCCACATGTCAGAATTTTCGTCATTTGCGTGTTATGTCTATGGAAGGTGAATTTCGTTCACATCATGAATCTACATGGCATTCATCTATGAGCACTATCTATCTTATGTGTGCTCTGTTTTCTCCCAAATTGGGGTATGTTATAGCTGAGACCATGGGCTATAAAAAAGGGTGACTTTGTTTTTTAATCAGATGTTGGGATCATGTTAAAATTTTCGATCGAAAGTTGAAATTGCAAATTTTGAAGGAATCATTAGGTGATACGTAACGAAGTCAACGTATCACCTTTTGATTTCGTCAAGATTTTTATTATTTATTTATTATTATTCTTCCTCGAATTTGTTCGCAGGATATCTCAAGACTGAATAAAGCCATTGTTATGAATCTTTCAATGATGATAGATCTTAGTCTAACTTAGAACTGTGTGACTTTTCAAAGACTCAAAATCATCGTGACGTCATCCAGGCGCCATTTTGTGAAAATCAACTTATGATCATATCTTCATAACGGAAAGTAATTTTTCATTCATATTTATCATGATTAAGATCAATATCCGTCGGGTCAATTTGAGGTCAATAAATGCGCGCAAAAATGCGCGTACGCGTAGGCGCGCGCGTTAATGCGCGCGTAAAATTTTAAATTGCTCAAAATCGTCTTAAATTTTTTTTGCATACGTTTCAGGCCATTATAAGCATTTCATAAAAAATCACGCAAAACACGCATTTTTGCACGTTTTCGTTCGTCACGGCCGAACGAAAAATAATTTCTCCGCAAAAGCTTTTGACCGAATATTCCTCATATTTTTCCGGAAAATTTGATACCATGTTTAGCTCTTTATCACTATTAAAAACGGAATGAGCGTCCGTTCAAGATAACCGTCCGTACGCGCGATTTTTGTAATACATTGCATATATGGGCAAAAACATGCCTATGAAAAGTCCATTGGGATGAATAGGGATTGCCAATTTTTTTTTCATATTTAGATAGAGTATGAGTCGGAGGTATGATTTCATATCTCATTTGGCCATTAAGTACATCTTTACGTCATCATAATGGCCTTGGAAGTCAAAAATACAAAATTGCATATTATGACGTCATTGTATTTATGGAAAATGTAGTGTATTTCTCTCAATATTCATCGATTCTCTTTGAAATGTCGATATGTTGTAGATAAGGCAATTCTCTACAAGATCACTTTTCACTAAGTTTCATTTTAATGAGGTCATCATAGTACAAAATTCAGTTAAAGGCCACATGTCAGAATTTTCGTCATTTGCGTGTTATGTCTATGGAAGGTGAATTTCGTTCACATCATGAATCTACATGGCATTCATCTATGAGCACTATCTATCTTATGTGTGCTCTGTTTTCTCCCAAATTGGGGTATGTTATAGCTGAGACCATGGGCTATAAAAAAGGGTGACTTTGTTTTTTAATCAGATGTTGGGATCATGTTAAAATTTTCGATCGAAAGTTGAAATTGCAAATTTTGAAGGAATCATTAGGTGATACGTAACGAAGTCAACGTATCACCTTTTGATTTCGTCAAGATTTTTATTATTTATTTATTATTATTCTTCCTCGAATTTGTTCGCAGGATATCTCAAGACTGAATAAAGCCATTGTTATGAATCTTTCAATGATGATAGATCTTAGTCTAACTTAGAACTGTGTGACTTTTCAAAGACTCAAAATCATCGTGACGTCATCCAGGCGCCATTTTGTGAAAATCAACTTATGATCATATCTTCATAACGGAAAGTAATTTTTCATTCATATTTATCATGATTAAGATCAATATCCGTCGGGTCAATTTGAGGTCAATAAATGCGCGCAAAAATGCGCGTACGCGTAGGCGCGCGCGTTAATGCGCGCGTAAAATTTTAAATTGCTCAAAATCGTCTTAAATTTTTTTTGCATACGTTTCAGGCCATTATAAGCATTTCATAAAAAATCACGCAAAACACGCATTTTTGCACGTTTTCGTTCGTCACGGCCGAACGAAAAATAATTTCTCCGCAAAAGCTTTTGACCGAATATTCCTCATATTTTTCCGGAAAATTTGATACCATGTTTAGCTCTTTATCACTATTAAAAACGGAATGAGCGTCCGTTCAAGATAACCGTCCGTACGCGCGATTTTTGTAATACATTGCATATATGGGCAAAAACATGCCTATGAAAAGTCCATTGGGATGAATAGGGATTGCCAATTTTTTTTTCATATTTAGATAGAGTATGAGTCGGAGGTATGATTTCATATCTCATTTGGCCATTAAGTACATCTTTACGTCATCATAATGGCCTTGGAAGTCAAAAATACAAAATTGCATATTATGACGTCATTGTATTTATGGAAAATGTAGTGTATTTCTCTCAATATTCATCGATTCTCTTTGAAATGTCGATATGTTGTAGATAAGGCAATTCTCTACAAGATCACTTTTCACTAAGTTTCATTTTAATGAGGTCATCATAGTACAAAATTCAGTTAAAGGCCACATGTCAGAATTTTCGTCATTTGCGTGTTATGTCTATGGAAGGTGAATTTCGTTCACATCATGAATCTACATGGCATTCATCTATGAGCACTATCTATCTTATGTGTGCTCTGTTTTCTCCCAAATTGGGGTATGTTATAGCTGAGACCATGGGCTATAAAAAAGGGTGACTTTGTTTTTTAATCAGATGTTGGGATCATGTTAAAATTTTCGATCGAAAGTTGAAATTGCAAATTTTGAAGGAATCATTAGGTGATACGTAACGAAGTCAACGTATCACCTTTTGATTTCGTCAAGATTTTTATTATTTATTTATTATTATTCTTCCTCGAATTTGTTCGCAGGATATCTCAAGACTGAATAAAGCCATTGTTATGAATCTTTCAATGATGATAGATCTTAGTCTAACTTAGAACTGTGTGACTTTTCAAAGACTCAAAATCATCGTGACGTCATCCAGGCGCCATTTTGTGAAAATCAACTTATGATCATATCTTCATAACGGAAAGTAATTTTTCATTCATATTTATCATGATTAAGATCAATATCCGTCGGGTCAATTTGAGGTCAATAAATGCGCGCAAAAATGCGCGTACGCGTAGGCGCGCGCGTTAATGCGCGCGTAAAATTTTAAATTGCTCAAAATCGTCTTAAATTTTTTTTGCATACGTTTCAGGCCATTATAAGCATTTCATAAAAAATCACGCAAAACACGCATTTTTGCACGTTTTCGTTCGTCACGGCCGAACGAAAAATAATTTCTCCGCAAAAGCTTTTGACCGAATATTCCTCATATTTTTCCGGAAAATTTGATACCATGTTTAGCTCTTTATCACTATTAAAAACGGAATGAGCGTCCGTTCAAGATAACCGTCCGTACGCGCGATTTTTGTAATACATTGCATATATGGGCAAAAACATGCCTATGAAAAGTCCATTGGGATGAATAGGGATTGCCAATTTTTTTTTCATATTTAGATAGAGTATGAGTCGGAGGTATGATTTCATATCTCATTTGGCCATTAAGTACATCTTTACGTCATCATAATGGCCTTGGAAGTCAAAAATACAAAATTGCATATTATGACGTCATTGTATTTATGGAAAATGTAGTGTATTTCTCTCAATATTCATCGATTCTCTTTGAAATGTCGATATGTTGTAGATAAGGCAATTCTCTACAAGATCACTTTTCACTAAGTTTCATTTTAATGAGGTCATCATAGTACAAAATTCAGTTAAAGGCCACATGTCAGAATTTTCGTCATTTGCGTGTTATGTCTATGGAAGGTGAATTTCGTTCACATCATGAATCTACATGGCATTCATCTATGAGCACTATCTATCTTATGTGTGCTCTGTTTTCTCCCAAATTGGGGTATGTTATAGCTGAGACCATGGGCTATAAAAAAGGGTGACTTTGTTTTTTAATCAGATGTTGGGATCATGTTAAAATTTTCGATCGAAAGTTGAAATTGCAAATTTTGAAGGAATCATTAGGTGATACGTAACGAAGTCAACGTATCACCTTTTGATTTCGTCAAGATTTTTATTATTTATTTATTATTATTCTTCCTCGAATTTGTTCGCAGGATATCTCAAGACTGAATAAAGCCATTGTTATGAATCTTTCAATGATGATAGATCTTAGTCTAACTTAGAACTGTGTGACTTTTCAAAGACTCAAAATCATCGTGACGTCATCCAGGCGCCATTTTGTGAAAATCAACTTATGATCATATCTTCATAACGGAAAGTAATTTTTCATTCATATTTATCATGATTAAGATCAATATCCGTCGGGTCAATTTGAGGTCAATAAATGCGCGCAAAAATGCGCGTACGCGTAGGCGCGCGCGTTAATGCGCGCGTAAAATTTTAAATTGCTCAAAATCGTCTTAAATTTTTTTTGCATACGTTTCAGGCCATTATAAGCATTTCATAAAAAATCACGCAAAACACGCATTTTTGCACGTTTTCGTTCGTCACGGCCGAACGAAAAATAATTTCTCCGCAAAAGCTTTTGACCGAATATTCCTCATATTTTTCCGGAAAATTTGATACCATGTTTAGCTCTTTATCACTATTAAAAACGGAATGAGCGTCCGTTCAAGATAACCGTCCGTACGCGCGATTTTTGTAATACATTGCATATATGGGCAAAAACATGCCTATGAAAAGTCCATTGGGATGAATAGGGATTGCCAATTTTTTTTTCATATTTAGATAGAGTATGAGTCGGAGGTATGATTTCATATCTCATTTGGCCATTAAGTACATCTTTACGTCATCATAATGGCCTTGGAAGTCAAAAATACAAAATTGCATATTATGACGTCATTGTATTTATGGAAAATGTAGTGTATTTCTCTCAATATTCATCGATTCTCTTTGAAATGTCGATATGTTGTAGATAAGGCAATTCTCTACAAGATCACTTTTCACTAAGTTTCATTTTAATGAGGTCATCATAGTACAAAATTCAGTTAAAGGCCACATGTCAGAATTTTCGTCATTTGCGTGTTATGTCTATGGAAGGTGAATTTCGTTCACATCATGAATCTACATGGCATTCATCTATGAGCACTATCTATCTTATGTGTGCTCTGTTTTCTCCCAAATTGGGGTATGTTATAGCTGAGACCATGGGCTATAAAAAAGGGTGACTTTGTTTTTTAATCAGATGTTGGGATCATGTTAAAATTTTCGATCGAAAGTTGAAATTGCAAATTTTGAAGGAATCATTAGGTGATACGTAACGAAGTCAACGTATCACCTTTTGATTTCGTCAAGATTTTTATTATTTATTTATTATTATTCTTCCTCGAATTTGTTCGCAGGATATCTCAAGACTGAATAAAGCCATTGTTATGAATCTTTCAATGATGATAGATCTTAGTCTAACTTAGAACTGTGTGACTTTTCAAAGACTCAAAATCATCGTGACGTCATCCAGGCGCCATTTTGTGAAAATCAACTTATGATCATATCTTCATAACGGAAAGTAATTTTTCATTCATATTTATCATGATTAAGATCAATATCCGTCGGGTCAATTTGAGGTCAATAAATGCGCGCAAAAATGCGCGTACGCGTAGGCGCGCGCGTTAATGCGCGCGTAAAATTTTAAATTGCTCAAAATCGTCTTAAATTTTTTTTGCATACGTTTCAGGCCATTATAAGCATTTCATAAAAAATCACGCAAAACACGCATTTTTGCACGTTTTCGTTCGTCACGGCCGAACGAAAAATAATTTCTCCGCAAAAGCTTTTGACCGAATATTCCTCATATTTTTCCGGAAAATTTGATACCATGTTTAGCTCTTTATCACTATTAAAAACGGAATGAGCGTCCGTTCAAGATAACCGTCCGTACGCGCGATTTTTGTAATACATTGCATATATGGGCAAAAACATGCCTATGAAAAGTCCATTGGGATGAATAGGGATTGCCAATTTTTTTTTCATATTTAGATAGAGTATGAGTCGGAGGTATGATTTCATATCTCATTTGGCCATTAAGTACATCTTTACGTCATCATAATGGCCTTGGAAGTCAAAAATACAAAATTGCATATTATGACGTCATTGTATTTATGGAAAATGTAGTGTATTTCTCTCAATATTCATCGATTCTCTTTGAAATGTCGATATGTTGTAGATAAGGCAATTCTCTACAAGATCACTTTTCACTAAGTTTCATTTTAATGAGGTCATCATAGTACAAAATTCAGTTAAAGGCCACATGTCAGAATTTTCGTCATTTGCGTGTTATGTCTATGGAAGGTGAATTTCGTTCACATCATGAATCTACATGGCATTCATCTATGAGCACTATCTATCTTATGTGTGCTCTGTTTTCTCCCAAATTGGGGTATGTTATAGCTGAGACCATGGGCTATAAAAAAGGGTGACTTTGTTTTTTAATCAGATGTTGGGATCATGTTAAAATTTTCGATCGAAAGTTGAAATTGCAAATTTTGAAGGAATCATTAGGTGATACGTAACGAAGTCAACGTATCACCTTTTGATTTCGTCAAGATTTTTATTATTTATTTATTATTATTCTTCCTCGAATTTGTTCGCAGGATATCTCAAGACTGAATAAAGCCATTGTTATGAATCTTTCAATGATGATAGATCTTAGTCTAACTTAGAACTGTGTGACTTTTCAAAGACTCAAAATCATCGTGACGTCATCCAGGCGCCATTTTGTGAAAATCAACTTATGATCATATCTTCATAACGGAAAGTAATTTTTCATTCATATTTATCATGATTAAGATCAATATCCGTCGGGTCAATTTGAGGTCAATAAATGCGCGCAAAAATGCGCGTACGCGTAGGCGCGCGCGTTAATGCGCGCGTAAAATTTTAAATTGCTCAAAATCGTCTTAAATTTTTTTTGCATACGTTTCAGGCCATTATAAGCATTTCATAAAAAATCACGCAAAACACGCATTTTTGCACGTTTTCGTTCGTCACGGCCGAACGAAAAATAATTTCTCCGCAAAAGCTTTTGACCGAATATTCCTCATATTTTTCCGGAAAATTTGATACCATGTTTAGCTCTTTATCACTATTAAAAACGGAATGAGCGTCCGTTCAAGATAACCGTCCGTACGCGCGATTTTTGTAATACATTGCATATATGGGCAAAAACATGCCTATAAAAAGTCCATTGGGATGAATAGGGATTGCCAATTTTTTTTTCATATTTAGATAGAGTATGAGTCGGAGGTATGATTTCATATCTCATTTGGCCATTAAGTACATCTTTACGTCATCATAATGGCCTTGGAAGTCAAAAATACAAAATTGCATATTATGACGTCATTGTATTTATGGAAAATGTAGTGTATTTCTCTCAATATTCATCGATTCTCTTTGAAATGTCGATATGTTGTAGATAAGGCAATTCTCTACAAGATCACTTTTCACTAAGTTTCATTTTAATGAGGTCATCATAGTACAAAATTCAGTTAAAGGCCACATGTCAGAATTTTCGTCATTTGCGTGTTATGTCTATGGAAGGTGAATTTCGTTCACATCATGAATCTACATGGCATTCATCTATGAGCACTATCTATCTTATGTGTGCTCTGTTTTCTCCCAAATTGGGGTATGTTATAGCTGAGACCATGGGCTATAAAAAAGGGTGACTTTGTTTTTTAATCAGATGTTGGGATCATGTTAAAATTTTCGATCGAAAGTTGAAATTGCAAATTTTGAAGGAATCATTAGGTGATACGTAACGAAGTCAACGTATCACCTTTTGATTTCGTCAAGATTTTTATTATTTATTTATTATTATTCTTCCTCGAATTTGTTCGCAGGATATCTCAAGACTGAATAAAGCCATTGTTATGAATCTTTCAATGATGATAGATCTTAGTCTAACTTAGAACTGTGTGACTTTTCAAAGACTCAAAATCATCGTGACGTCATCCAGGCGCCATTTTGTGAAAATCAACTTATGATCATATCTTCATAACGGAAAGTAATTTTTCATTCATATTTATCATGATTAAGATCAATATCCGTCGGGTCAATTTGAGGTCAATAAATGCGCGCAAAAATGCGCGTACGCGTAGGCGCGCGCGTTAATGCGCGCGTAAAATTTTAAATTGCTCAAAATCGTCTTAAATTTTTTTTGCATACGTTTCAGGCCATTATAAGCATTTCATAAAAAATCACGCAAAACACGCATTTTTGCACGTTTTCGTTCGTCACGGCCGAACGAAAAATAATTTCTCCGCAAAAGCTTTTGACCGAATATTCCTCATATTTTTCCGGAAAATTTGATACCATGTTTAGCTCTTTATCACTATTAAAAACGGAATGAGCGTCCGTTCAAGATAACCGTCCGTACGCGCGATTTTTGTAATACATTGCATATATGGGCAAAAACATGCCTATAAAAAGTCCATTGGGATGAATAGGGATTGCCAATTTTTTTTTTCATATTTAGATAGAGTATGAGTCGGAGGTATGATTTCATATCTCATTTGGCCATTAAGTACATCTTTACGTCATCATAATGGCCTTGGAAGTCAAAAATACAAAATTGCATATTATGACGTCATTGTATTTATGGAAAATGTAGTGTATTTCTCTCAATATTCATCGATTCTCTTTGAAATGTCGATATGTTGTAGATAAGGCAATTCTCTACAAGATCACTTTTCACTAAGTTTCATTTTAATGAGGTCATCATAGTACAAAATTCAGTTAAAGGCCACATGTCAGAATTTTCGTCATTTGCGTGTTATGTCTATGGAAGGTGAATTTCGTTCACATCATGAATCTACATGGCATTCATCTATGAGCACTATCTATCTTATGTGTGCTCTGTTTTCTCCCAAATTGGGGTATGTTATAGCTGAGACCATGGGCTATAAAAAAGGGTGACTTTGTTTTTTAATCAGATGTTGGGATCATGTTAAAATTTTCGATCGAAAGTTGAAATTGCAAATTTTGAAGGAATCATTAGGTGATACGTAACGAAGTCAACGTATCACCTTTTGATTTCGTCAAGATTTTTATTATTTATTTATTATTATTCTTCCTCGAATTTGTTCGCAGGATATCTCAAGACTGAATAAAGCCATTGTTATGAATCTTTCAATGATGATAGATCTTAGTCTAACTTAGAACTGTGTGACTTTTCAAAGACTCAAAGTCATCGTGACGTCATCCAGGCGCCATTTTGTGAAAATCAACTTATGATCATATCTTCATAACGGAAAGTAATTTTACATTCATATTTATCATGATTAAGATCAATATCCGTCGGGTCAATTTGAGGTCAATAAATGCGCGCAAAAATGCGCGTACGCGTAGGCGCGCGCGTTAATGCGCGCGTAAAATTTTAAATTGCTCAAAATCGTCTTAAATTTTTTTTGCATACGTTTCAGGCCATTATAAGCATTTCATAAAAAATCACGCAAAACACGCATTTTTGCACGTTTTCGTTCGTCACGGCCGAACGAAAAATAATTTCTCCGCAAAAGCTTTTGACCGAATATTCCTCATATTTTTCCGGAAAATTTGATACCATGTTTAGCTCTTTATCACTATTAAAAACGGAATGAGCGTCCGTTCAAGATAACCGTCCGTACGCGCGATTTTTGTAATACATTGCATATATGGGCAAAAACATGCCTATAAAAAGTCCATTGGGATGAATAGGGATTGCCAATTTTTTTTTCATATTTAGATAGAGTATGAGTCGGAGGTATGATTTCATATCTCATTTGGCCATTAAGTACATCTTAACGTCATCATAATGGCCTTGGAAGTCAAAAATACAAAATTGCATATTATGA
This sequence comes from Strongylocentrotus purpuratus, assembly GCF_000002235.5. Lineage (NCBI taxonomy): Eukaryota > Metazoa > Echinodermata > Echinoidea > Camarodonta > Strongylocentrotidae > Strongylocentrotus > Strongylocentrotus purpuratus. Next base: position 69,584 of record NW_022145040.1, on the reverse strand, counting down.
CGTCATTGTATTTATGGAAAATGTAGTGTATTTCTCTCAATATTCATCGATTCTCTTTGAAATGTCGATATGTTGTAGATAAGGCAATTCTCTACAAGATCACTTTTCACTAAGTTTCATTTTAATGAGGTCATCATAGTACAAAATTCAATTAAAGGCCACATGTCAGAATTTTCGTCATTTGCGTGTTATGTCTATGGAAGGTGAATTTCGTTCACATCATGAATCTACATGGCATTCATCTAAGAGCACTATCTATCTTATGTGTGCTCTGTTTTCTCCCAAATTGGGGTATGTTATAGCTGAGACCATGGGCTATAAAAAAGGGTGACTTTGTTTTTTAATCAGATGTTGGGATCATGTTAAAATTTTCGATCGAAAGTGAAATTGCAAATTTTGAAGGAATCATTAGGTGATACGTAACGAAGTCAACGTATCACCTTTTGATTTCGTCAAGATTTTTTTTTTTATTTATTATTATTCTTCCTCGAATTTGTTCGCAGGATATCTCAAGACTGAATGAAGCCATTGTTATGAATCTTTCAATGATAATAGATCTTAGTCTAACTTAGAACTGCGTGACTTTTCAAAGACTCAAAGTCATCGTGACGTCATCCAGGCGCCATTTTGTGAAAATCAACTTATGATCATATCTTCATAACGGAAAGTAATTTTACATTCATATTTATCAAGATTAAGATCAATATCCGTCGGGTTAATTTGAGTTCAATAAATGCGCGCAAAAATGCGCGTACGCGTAGGCGCGCGCGTTAATGCGCGCGTAAAATTTTAAATTGCTCAAAATCGTCTTAAATTTTTTTTGCATACGTTTCAGGCCATTATAAGCATTTCATAAAAAATCACGCAAAACACGCATTTTTGCACGTTTTCGTTCGTCACGGCCGAACGAAAAATAATTTCTCCGCAAAAGCTTTTGACCGAATATTCCTCATATTTTTCCGGAAAATTTGATACCATGTTTAGCTCTTTATCACCATTAAAAACGGAATGAGCGTCCGTTCAAGATAACCGTCCGTACGCGCGATTTTTGTAATACATTGCATATATGGGCAAAAACATGCCTATAAAAAGTCCATTGGGATGAATAAGGATTGCCAATTTTTTTTTCATATTTAGATAGAGTATGAGTCGGAGGTATGATTTCATATCTCATTTGGCCATTAAGTACATCTTAACGTCATCATAATGGCCTTGGAAGTCAAAAATACAAAATTGCATATTATGACGTCATTGTATTTATGGAAAATGTAGTGTATTTCTCTCAATATTCATCGATTCTCTTTGAAATGTCGATATGTTGTAGATAAGGCAATTCTCTACAAGATCACTTTTCACTAAGTTTCATTTTAATGAGGTCATCATAGTACAAAATTCAATTAAAGGCCACATGTCAGAATTTTCGTCATTTGCGTGTTATGTCTATGGAAGGTGAATTTCGTTCACATCATGAATCTACATGGCATTCATCTAAGAGCACTATCTATCTTATGTGTGCTCTGTTCTCTCCCAAATTGGGGTATGTTATAGCTGAGACCATGGGCTATAAAAAAGGGTGACTTTGTTTTTTAATCAGATGTTGGGATCATGTTAAAATTTTCGATCGAAAGTGAAAATTGCAAATTTTGAAGGAATCATTAGGTGATACGTAACGAAGTCAACGTATCACCTTTTGATTTCGTCAAGATTTTTTTTTTTTATTTATTATTATTCTTCCTCGAATTTGTTCGCAGGATATCTCAAGACTGAATAAAGCCATTGTTATGAATCTTTCAATGATGATAGATCTTAGTCTAACTTAGAACTGCGTGACTTTTCAAAGACTCAAAGTCATCGTGACGTCATCCAGGCGCCATTTTGTGAAAATCAACTTATGATCATATCTTCATAACGGAAAGTAATTTTACATTCATATTTATCATGATTAAGATCAATATCCGTCGGGTCAATTTGAGGTCAATAAATGCGCGCAAAAATGCGCGTACGCGTAGGCGCGCGCGTTAATGCGCGCGTAAAATTTTAAATTGCTCAAAATCGTCTTAAATTTTTTTTGCATACGTTTCAGGCCATTATAAGCATTTCATAAAAAATCACGCAAAACACGCATTTTTGCACGTTTTCGTTCGTCACGGCCGAACGAAAAATAATTTCTCCGCAAAAGCTTTTGACCGAATATTCCTCATATTTTTCCGGAAAATTTGATACCATGTTTAGCTCTTTATCACCATTAAAAACGGAATGAGCGTCCGTTCAAGATAACCGTCCGTACGCGCGATTTTTGTAATACATTGCATATATGGGCAAAAACATGCCTATAAAAAGTCCATTGGGATGAATAGGGATTGCCAATTTTTTTTTTCATATTTAGATAGAGTATGAGTCGGAGGTATGATTTCATATCTCATTTGGCCATTAAGTACATCTTAACGTCATCATAATGGCCTTGGAAGTCAAAAATACAAAATTGCATATTATGACGTCATTGTATTTATGGAAAATGTAGTGTATTTCTCTCAATATTCATCGATTCTCTTTGAAATGTCGATATGTTGTAGATAAGGCAATTCTCTACAAGATCACTTTTCACTAAGTTTCATTTTAATGAGGTCATCATAGTACAAAATTCAATTAAAGGCCACATGTCAGAATTTTCGTCATTTGCGTGTTATGTCTATGGAAGGTGAATTTCGTTCACATCATGAATCTACATGGCATTCATCTAAGAGCACTATCTATCTTATGTGTGCTCTGTTCTCTCCCAAATTGGGGTATGTTATAGCTGAGACCATGGGCTATAAAAAAGGGTGACTTTGTTTTTTAATCAGATGTTGGGATCATGTTAAAATTTTCGATCGAAAGTGAAAATTGCAAATTTTGAAGGAATCATTAGGTGATACGTAACGAAGTCAACGTATCACCTTTTGATTTCGTCAAGATTTTTTTTTTTTTTTTATTATTATTCTTCCTCGAATTTGTTCGCAGGATATCTCAAGACTGAATGAAGCCATTGTTATGAATCTTTCAATGATAATAGATCTTAGTCTAACTTAGAACTGCGTGACTTTTCAAAGACTCAAAGTCATCGTGACGTCATCCAGGCGCCATTTTGTAAAAATCAACTTATGATCATATCTTCATAACGGAAAGTAATTTTACATTCATATTTATCAAGATTAAGATCAATATCCGTCGGGTTAATTTGAGTTCAATAAATGCGCGCAAAAATGCGCGTACGCGTAGGCGCGCGCGTTAATGCGCGCGTAAAATTTTAAATTGCTCAAAATCGTCTTAAATTTTTTTTGCATACGTTTCAGGCCATTATAAGCATTTCATAAAAAATCACGCAAAACACGCATTTTTGCACGTTTTCGTTCGTCACGGCCGAACGAAAAATAATTTCTCCGCAAAAGCTTTTGACCGAATATTCCTCATATTTTTCCGGAAAATTTGATACCATGTTTAGCTCTTTATCACCATTAAAAACGGAATGAGCGTCCGTTCAAGATAACCGTCCGTACGCGCGATTTTTGTAATACATTGCATATATGGGCAAAAACATGCCTATAAAAAGTCCATTGGGATGAATAAGGATTGCCAATTTTTTTTTTCATATTTAGATAGAGTATGAGTCGGAGGTATGATTTCATATCTCATTTGGCCATTAAGTACATCTTAACGTCATCATAATGGCCTTGGAAGTCAAAAATACAAAATTGCATATTATGACGTCATTGTATTTATGGAAAATGTAGTGTATTTCTCTCAATATTCATCGATTCTCTTTGAAATGTCGATATGTTGTAGATAAGGCAATTCTCTACAAGATCACTTTTCACTAAGTTTCATTTTAATGAGGTCATCATAGTACAAAATTCAATTAAAGGCCACATGTCAGAATTTTCGTCATTTGCGTGTTATGTCTATGGAAGGTGAATTTCGTTCACATCATGAATCTACATGGCATTCATCTAAGAGCACTATCTATCTTATGTGTGCTCTGTTCTCTCCCAAATTGGGGTATGTTATAGCTGAGACCATGGGCTATAAAAAAGGGTGACTTTGTTTTTTAATCAGATGTTGGGATCATGTTAAAATTTTCGATCGAAAGTGAAAATTGCAAATTTTGAAGGAATCATTAGGTGATACGTAACGAAGTCAACGTATCACCTTTTGATTTCGTCAAGATTTTTTTTTTTTTTTTATTATTATTCTTCCTCGAATTTGTTCGCAGGATATCTCAAGACTGAATGAAGCCATTGTTATGAATCTTTCAATGATAATAGATCTTAGTCTAACTTAGAACTGCGTGACTTTTCAAAGACTCAAAGTCATCGTGACGTCATCCAGGCGCCATTTTGTAAAAATCAACTTATGATCATATCTTCATAACGGAAAGTAATTTTACATTCATATTTATCAAGATTAAGATCAATATCCGTCGGGTTAATTTGAGTTCAATAAATGCGCGCAAAAATGCGCGTACGCGTAGGCGCGCGCGTTAATGCGCGCGTAAAATTTTAAATTGCTCAAAATCGTCTTAAATTTTTTTTGCATACGTTTCAGGCCATTATAAGCATTTCATAAAAAATCACGCAAAACACGCATTTTTGCACGTTTTCGTTCGTCACGGCCGAACGAAAAATAATTTCTCCGCAAAAGCTTTTGACCGAATATTCCTCATATTTTTCCGGAAAATTTGATACCATGTTTAGCTCTTTATCACCATTAAAAACGGAATGAGCGTCCGTTCAAGATAACCGTCCGTACGCGCGATTTTTGTAATACATTGCATATATGGGCAAAAACATGCCTATAAAAAGTCCATTGGGATGAATAAGGATTGCCAATTTTTTTTTTCATATTTAGATAGAGTATGAGTCGGAGGTATGATTTCATATCTCATTTGGCCATTAAGTACATCTTAACGTCATCATAATGGCCTTGGAAGTCAAAAATACAAAATTGCATATTATGACGTCATTGTATTTATGGAAAATGTAGTGTATTTCTCTCAATATTCATCGATTCTCTTTGAAATGTCGATATGTTGTAGATAAGGCAATTCTCTACAAGATCACTTTTCACTAAGTTTCATTTTAATGAGGTCATCATAGTACAAAATTCAATTAAAGGCCACATGTCAGAATTTTCGTCATTTGCGTGTTATGTCTATGGAAGGTGAATTTCGTTCACATCATGAATCTACATGGCATTCATCTAAGAGCACTATCTATCTTATGTGTGCTCTGTTCTCTCCCAAATTGGGGTATGTTATAGCTGAGACCATGGGCTATAAAAAAGGGTGACTTTGTTTTTTAATCAGATGTTGGGATCATGTTAAAATTTTCGATCGAAAGTGAAATTGCAAATTTTGAAGGAATCATTAGGTGATACGTAACGAAGTCAACGTATCACCTTTTGATTTCGTCAAGATTTTTTTTATTTTTTTTATTATTATTCTTCCTCGAATTTGTTCGCAGGATATCTCAAGACTGAATGAAGCCATTGTTATGAATCTTTCAATGATAATAGATCTTAGTCTAACTTAGAACTGCGTGACTTTTCAAAGACTCAAAGTCATCGTGACGTCATCCAGGCGCCATTTTGTAAAAATCAACTTATGATCATATCTTCATAACGGAAAGTAATTTTACATTCATATTTATCAAGATTAAGATCAATATCCGTCGGGTTAATTTGAGTTCAATAAATGCGCGCAAAAATGCGCGTACGCGTAGGCGCGCGCGTTAATGCGCGCGTAAAATTTTAAATTGCTCAAAATCGTCTTAAATTTTTTTTGCATACGTTTCAGGCCATTATAAGCATTTCATAAAAAATCACGCAAAACACGCATTTTTGCACGTTTTCGTTCGTCACGGCCGAACGAAAAATAATTTCTCCGCAAAAGCTTTTGACCGAATATTCCTCATATTTTTCCGGAAAATTTGATACCATGTTTAGCTCTTTATCACCATTAAAAACGGAATGAGCGTCCGTTCAAGATAACCGTCCGTACGCGCGATTTTTGTAATACATTGCATATATGGGCAAAAACATGCCTATAAAAAGTCCATTGGGATGAATAAGGATTGCCAATTTTTTTTTCATATTTAGATAGAGTATGAGTCGGAGGTATGATTTCATATCTCATTTGGCCATTAAGTACATCTTAACGTCATCATAATGGCCTTGGAAGTCAAAAATACAAAATTGCATATTATGACGTCATTGTATTTATGGAAAATGTAGTGTATTTCTCTCAATATTCATCGATTCTCTTTGAAATGTCGATATGTTGTAGATAAGGCAATTCTCTACAAGATCACTTTTCACTAAGTTTCATTTTAATGAGGTCATCATAGTACAAAATTCAATTAAAGGCCACATGTCAGAATTTTCGTCATTTGCGTGTTATGTCTATGGAAGGTGAATTTCGTTCACATCATGAATCTACATGGCATTCATCTAAGAGCACTATCTATCTTATGTGTGCTCTGTTCTCTCCCAAATTGGGGTATGTTATAGCTGAGACCATGGGCTATAAAAAAGGGTGACTTTGTTTTTTAATCAGATGTTGGGATCATGTTAAAATTTTCGATCGAAAGTTGAAATTGCAAATTTTGAAGGAATCATTAGGTGATACGTAACGAAGTCAACGTATCACCTTTTGATTTCGTCAAGATTTTTATTATTTATTTATTATTATTCTTCCTCGAATTTGTTCGCAGGATATCTCAAGACTGAATAAAGCCATTGTTATGAATCTTTCAATGATGATAGATCTTAGTCTAACTTAGAACTGTGTGACTTTTCAAAGACTCAAAATCATCGTGACGTCATCCAGGCGCCATTTTGTGAAAATCAACTTATGATCATATCTTCATAACGGAAAGTAATTTTTCATTCATATTTATCATGATTAAGATTAATATCCGTCCGGTCAATTTTAGGTAAATAAACGTGCGCAAACGCGCGCGTACGCGTTCGTGCGCGCGTTAATGCGCGCGCAAAAATTTAAAATGCTCAAAATCGTTTTAAATTTTTTTTGCATACGTTTCAGGCCATTATAAGCATTTCGCAAAAAATCGCGCACACGCACATACGTGCGCGTTTTCGCGCGTACTGGCATTTTGCAACATAGAATCGCCGAATCTATCATCATATTTGGCACATTTTTCCAAGCATTTTGATAACTTGTTCACCTTTAAATAACGCAATGAGCGTCTGTCAAAGTTGGCAGCACGCGCGGATCTGCGTTATCTTTATCCACAATATGGGCAAAAACATGCCTATACAAAATTCATTGTAACTCTTCAGAATAGATAGGAACTCTCAATATTTTTTCATATGTGGATAGATTTTGAAATGGAAATATGATTTCATGTCTCATTTTACCATCAATTAACTCATGACGTCATCATAATGGCCTCCAAACTAAAAATTTCAATTTGCATAGTATGACGTCAGCATATTTTTGGAAAATTGATTGTATCTCTGTAAATGTTGATTGATTTTGTTTAAAATTTCGATATGTTTTAGCTTAAACAATTCTCTACAAATATAGTGTCCACAATTTTCATTTTGACAAAGGCATCATGGCGTATTTTTGCGATTAAAGGAGGCATGTCAATTTTTCACATTTTGCGTGTATTCTCTATGGGACATGACTTTTTCTCAAAACTGGATTCTACCTTCCTGTCTTTCACGAGCAAAATCTCTGTTGTCTTAGCTTAGTTTTTGCTGAGCTTCGAATATGTTGTAGCTGAGACAATAACCTATCAAACGTGTGCCTTTCATTTTTCGATCAGATGCCGGGATTATGCTCATATTTCACTTGCAAAGTAGGATTTGAGAATTCCATTTCCCGTTTACGTGTAATCGCTATGGGAAATGTTTTTGTATATCGGTAACGCACTTGACTTCCATCCTCGAGATCCATGGTTCGAATCCGGGTGTCTCCAACAATATTTGTCTTCATTTTATTTTTTGACCTTTCACTGTACCATCTCCTTTGAGTATTAAAACACGTAGAATCGCAAATAATGTAATAAACAACCCTATTTTCTTTATTATTACCCTATTTTCACTTAATCCGTTACTTTTTGCTTTTAATCTCTATGGGAGATGACTTCTCAAATCTGGATTCTACATTCCTGTGTTTTGAGCAATATCGCCGATATTTCTGCTTGGATTTTGTTGATTTTTGAGTATGTTGTAGCTGAGACAAGTTTCCACGAGATTTATGTAGACTATCTAACATTATCATGACGTTATCATAGTCAAAAATTCAATCATAGGTGACATGTCAATTATCATATATAACAATCCTAAATCGGATACCTGAAGGGGGCGCTATACCACTTTCAATCATGGTCATCTGGAAGGCATTGTTCTCAATTGCATCTCTCTCTCTTGCTCTTTTACTTCTCCTCTCATGTTCTGCCCCTCTCCTTTTTTGGTCTGTCTCTGCATCTATCTATCTCTCTTCTCTTTCACCCTCTCCCTCTCTCTCTCTCTCTCTTGCATTGCGTCCCTCTTATTCTCTTGGTCTGTCTCCCTCTGCCCTACAGTTGAAACTTGACTCATGGATAGACCATAATGGGAGTAGTAAACGAAATATGAAATCGTGAAAATGCGTTCTTTATTATGTTACACATGAGCATACGTATCACCTAATTCGTCAAAGTGACGAATTAAAGTCTAGTTAGGTGATACGTAACGAAGTCAACGTATCACCTTTTGATTTCGTCAAGATTTTTCTTTATTAGGTGATACGTAACGAAGTCAACGTATCACCTTTTGATTTCGTCAAGATTTTTCTTTATTATTATTAGGTGATACGTAACGAAGTCAACGTATCACCTTTTGATTTCGTCAAGATTGTTATTTATTTATTATTATTATTTATTATTATTCTTCCTCGAATTTGTTCGCAGGATATCTCAAGACTGAATGAAGCCAATGTTATGAATCTTTCAATGATGATAGATCTTAGTCTAACTTAGAACTGCGTGATTTTTCAAGGACTCAAAGTCATCGTGACGTCATCCAGGCGCCATTTTGTGAAAATCAACTAATGATCATATCTTCATAACGGAAAGTAATTTTACATTCATATTTATCAAGATTAAGATCAATATCCGTCGGGTCAATTCGAGGTCAATAAATGCGCGCAAAAATGCGCGTACGCGTAGGCGCGCGCGTTAATGCGCGCGTAAAATTTTAAATTGCTCAAAATCATCTTAAATTTTTTTTGCATACGTTTCAGGCCATTATAAGCATTTCATAAAAAATCACGCAAAACACGCATTTTTGCACGTTTTCGTTCGTCACGGCCGAACGAAAAATAATTTCTCCGCAAAAGCTTTTGACCGAATATTCCTCATATTTTTCCGGAAAATTTGATACCATGTTTAGCTCTTTATCACTATTAAAAACGGAATGAGCGTCCGTTCAAGATAACCGTCCGTACGCGCGATTTTTGTAATACATTGCATATATGGGCAAAAACATGCCTATGAAAAGTCCATTGGGATGAATAGGGATTGCCAATTTTTTTTTCATATTTAGATAGAGTATGAGTCGGAGGTATGATTTCATATCTCATTTGGCCATTAAGTACATCTTTACGTCATCATAATTGCCTTGGAAGTCAAAAATACAAAATTGCATATTATGACGTCATTGTATTTATGGAAAATGTAGTGTATTTCTCTCAATATTCATCGATTCTCTTTGAAATGTCGATATGTTGTAGATAAGGCAATTCTCTACAAGATCACTTTTCACTAAGTTTCATTTTAATGAGGTCATCATAGTACAAAATTCAGTTAAAGGCCACATGTCAGAATTTTCGTCATTTGCGTGTTATGTCTATGGAAGGTGAATTTCGTTCACATCATGAATCTACATGGCATTCATCTATGAGCACTATCTATCTTATGTGTGCTCTGTTTTCTCCCAAATTGGGGTATGTTATAGCTGAGACCATGGGCTATAAAAAAGGGTGACTTTGTTTTTTAATCAGATGTTGGGATCATGTTAAAATTTTCGATCGAAAGTTGAAATTGCAAATTTTGAAGGAATCATTAGGTGATACGTAACGAAGTCAACGTATCACCTTTTGATTTCGTCAAGATTGTTATTAGGTGATACGTACGTAGACGTATCACCTTTTGATTTCGTCAAGATTTTTATTATTATTTATTTATTTATTTATTTATTATTATTCTTCCTCGAATTTGTTCGCAGGATATCTCAAGACTGAATAAAGCCATTATCATGAAACTTGCCATGATGATAGATCTTAGTCTAACTTAGAACTGCGTGACTTTTTAGAGAGTCAAAATTATCGTGACGTCATCCAGGCGCCATTTTGTGAAAATCAACTAATGATCATATCTTCATAACGAAAAAGTATTTCTCATTCATAATTAACACGATTAAGATAAATATCCGTCCGGTCAAGTTGAGGTCAATAAAAGTGCGCAAATGCGCGCGTGCGCGTTCGTCCGCGCGTTTACGCGCGCGCAAAAATTTAAAATGCTCCAAATCATCCTAAATTTTTTTTGCATACGTTTCAGGCCATATGGAGCATTTGATAAAAAATTACGCACACGCGCATGCGCGCGCGTTTTCGCGCGTACTGGCATTTTGCAACGTAGAATCGCCGATTTTTTTCGGTCATCATATTCGGTACATTTTTCCAAGCATTTTGATAATTTGTTCACCTTTTATTAACGCAATGAGCGTCCGTCAAAGTTGACAGCACCGCGGATTTGCGTTATCTTTATCCACAATACATGGGCAAAAACATGCCTATATAAAACTCATTGTAACTCTTTAGAATAGATAGAAACTCCTAATATTTTTTCATATTTAGATAGATTATGAGTTGGAAATATGATTTCATGTCTCATTTTATCCTCAATTAACTCATGACGTCATCATAATGGCCTCCAAACTCAAAATTTCAATTTGCATATTATGACGTCAGCATATTTTTGGAAAATTGATTGTATCTCTGTAAATATGGATCAATTTTCTTTTTAATTTTGATATGTTCTAGCTGAGACAATTTTCTACAAATGTAGTATTCAAAATTTTATTTTTGACAAAAGTATCATGGTGCATTTTTGCGATTAAAGGAGGCATGCCAATTTTTCGCATTTTGCGTGTATTCTCTATGGGACATGACTTTTTCTCAAAACTGGATTCTACACTCCTGTCTTTCGCGAGCAAAATCTCCGTTGTTTTATCTTTGTTTTCGCTGAACTTTAGATATGTTGTAGCTGAGACAATGAGCTATCAAAAGTGTGCCTTTTATTTTTCGATTAGATGCCGGGATCATGCTCATATTTCACTTGCAAAGTAGGATTTCTGAATTCCATTTCCCGTTTACGTGTAATCGCTATGGGAGATGTTTTGGTATATCGGTAACGCACTTGACTTCCAACCTCGAGATCCCTGGTTCGAGTCCGGGTGTCTCCAACACTTTTTTTTCCACTTTTTTTTTTTTTGACCTTCACTGTACCATCTCCTTTGATTATTTAAACACGTAGATTCGCAAATAATGTCATAAAAACCCTTTTTACTTTATTATTACCCTATTTCCACTTAATCCATTACTTTTTGCGTGTAATCCCTAGGAGAGATGACTTTTTCTAAAATCTGGAGTCTACATTCCTGTCTTTTGCGAGCAATATCGCCGTTATTTCGGCTTAGATTTTGTTGATTTTTGAGTATGTTGTAGCTGAGACTATATGCTATCTAAATCAACCCTCATTTTTTCAATAAGATGTCATGATCGCGCTCATGATCATTATCATGATCTTCATGATCATCATAATCATAATGATGATAATCATTTATCAGTTACATTTTCATTTCTTTGAATAAGATAAAAATCGTCAAAAGGTGTTCTTCATGATGTAAATTAGAGTCAAATGTGTAACTGGTTACTGCACAGGGTCAAAGGTCATATATTGTTTCAATCTATCTTCCCTAGATCCATGATGATCAAGGAGACACGATTTAATCTTGACATATGAATAGATCATAATGGGAGAAGCATATGAATGGGAGAAGCATTTTACAAAATAATATATCGTGTAATGCATTATTCGTTATGTAGACCATTATCATACGTATCACCTAATTCGTCTAAGTGACGAATTAAAGTCTAGTTAGGTGATACGTAACGAAGTCAACGTATCACCTTTTGATTTCGTCAAGATTTTTCTTTATTATTATTATTATTATTATTATTTATTTTTATTATTCTTCCTCGAATTTGTTCGCAGGATATCTCAAGACTGAATAAAGCCATTATCATGAAACTTTCAATGATGATAGATCTTAGTCTAACTTAGAACTGTGTGACTTTTCAGACAGTCAAGGTCATCGTGACGTCATCCAGGCGCCATTTTGTGAAAATCAACTTATGATCATATCTTCATAAAGGAAAGCCATTTTTCATTCATATTTATCATGATTTAACTCAATATCCGTCCGGTCAATTTCAAGTCAATAAATGCGCGCAAAAATGCGCGTACGCTTATGTCCGCGCGTTTACGCGCGCGAAAAAAATTAAAATGCTCCAAATCATCCCAATTTTTTTTTACATCCGTTTCAGGCTATATGGAGCATTTGATAAAAAAATTACGCACACGCGCATGCGCGCGCATTTTCGCGCGTACTGGCATTTTGCAATATAGAATCGCCGAATTTTTCTGTCATTATATTTGGTACATTTTTCCAAGCATTTTGATAACTTGTTCACCTTTTAATAACGCAATGAGCGTCCGTCAAAGTTGACAGCACGCGCAGATCTGCGTTATCTTTATCCACCATACATTGGCAAAAACATGCCTATACAAAATTCATTGTAACTGTTCAGAATGGATGGGAACTCCCAATATGTTTTCATATTTAGATAGATTATGAGTTGGAGATATGATTTCATGTCTCATTTGACCCTCAATTAACTCATGATGTCATCATAATGGCCTCCAAACTCAAAATTTCAATTTGCATATTATGACGTCAGCATATTTTTGGAAAATTAATTGTATCTCTGTAAATATGGATCAATTTTCTTTTAAATTTTGATATGTTCTAGCTGAGACAATTTGCTACAAGTATAGTTGCCACAATTTTTCATTTTGACTAAGGCATCAAGGCGTACTTTTGTGATTAAAGGAGGCATGTCAATTTTTCACATTTTGCGTGTATTCTCTATGGGACATGACTTTTTCTCAAAACTGGATTCTACACTCCTGTCTTTTGCGAGCGAAATCTCCCATATTTTAGCTTTGTTTTCGCTGAGCTTCGAATATGTTGTAGCTGAGACAATAAGCTATCACACGTGTGCCTTTTATATTTCGATCAGATGCCGGGATTATGCTCATATTTCACTTGCAAAGTAGGATTTCTGAATTCCATTTCCCGTTTACGTGTAATTAATCGCTATGGGAGATGTTTTGTTATATCGGTAACGCACTTGACTTCCAACCTCGAGATCCCTGGTTCGATTCCGGGTGTCTCCAACACTTTTTTTTCACTTTTTTTTTCCTTTTGACCTTCACTGTACCATCTCCTTTGATTATTTAAACACGTAGATTCGCAAATAATGTCATAAATAACCCTTTTTACTTTATTATTACCCTATTTTCACTTAATCCATTACTTTTTGCGTGTAATCCCTATGGGAGATGACTTTTTTTTTCAAATCTGGATTCTACATTCCTGTCTTTTGCGAGCAATATCGCCGTTATTTCGGCTTGGATTTTGTTGATTTTTGAGTATGTTGTAGCTATCTAAATCAACCCTCTTTTTTTTCAATAAGATGTCAAAATCTCGCTTATGATCATGATCATGATCATCATGATCATCATTATCATAATGATGATAATCATTTATCAATTACATTTTCATTTCTTTGAATAAGATAAAAATCGTCAAAAGGTGTTCTTCATGATGTAAATTAGAGTCAAATGTGTAACTGGTTACTGCACAGGGTCAAAGGTCATATATTGTTTCAATCTATCTTCCCTAGATCCAAGATGATCAAGGAGACACAATTTAATCTTGACATATGAATAGATCATAATGGGAGAAGCATATAAATGGGAGAAGCATTTTACAAAATAATATATCGTGTAATGCATTATTCGCTATGTAAACCACTATCATACGTATCACCTAATTCGTCTAAGTGACGAATTAAAGTCTAGTATTTATTTTGTGTCTGTATAGAAGAAATTATTATTATTCTTCCTCAATTTTGTTCGCAGGATATCTCAAGAATGGCTAAAGCCATTTTCATGAAACTTGTCATGATGATAGATCTTAGTCTAACTTAGAACTGCGTGACTTTTCATAGACTCAACGTCATCGTGACGTCATCCAGGCGCCATTTTGTGAAAATCAACTTATGATCATATCTTCGATACGGGAAGTTATTTCTCATTTATAATTATCATGTTTAAGATCAATATCCGTCCGGTCAATTTTAGGTCAATAAACGTGCGCAAATTTGCGCGTGCGCGTTCATCCGCGCGTTTACGCGCGCGCAAAAATTAAAAATGCTCCAAATCATCCCAATTTTTTTTTGCATACGTTTCAGGCCATATGGAGCATTTGGCAAAAAATCATGCACACGCGCATGCGCGCGCGTTTTTTGCGCGTACTAGCATTTTGCAACGTACATTGGCCGAATTTTCTCAGTCATCATATTTGACACATTTTTCCGAGCATTTTGATAACTTGTTCACCTTTTAATAACGCAATGATCGTCCGTCAAAGTTGACAGCACGCGCGGATCTGCCTTATCTTTATCCACAATACATGGGCAAAAACATGCCTATACAAAATTCATTGTAACTCTTCAGAATAGATAGGAACTCCCAATATTTTTTCATATGTGGATAGATTATGAAATAGAAATATGATTTAATGTCTCATTTGACCCTCAATTAACTTATAATGTCATCATAATGGCCTCCGAACTCAAAATTTAAATTTGCATATTATGACGTCAGCATTTTTTCCGAAAATTGATTGTATCTCTGTAGATATTGATCGTTTTTCTTGTAAATTTTGATATGTTCTAGCTGAGACAATTTTCTTTAAATGCATTATTCATCATTGTTCATTTTGACAAAGATATCATGGCGTATTTTTGCGATTAAAGGAGGCATGTCAATTTTTCACATTTTGCATGTATTCTCTATGGGACATGACTTTTTCTCAAAACTGGATTCTACATTCCTGTCTTTCGCGAGCAAAATCTCCGTTGTTTTAGCTTTGTTTTCGCTGAGCTTTGAGTATGTTGTAGCTGAGACAATAAACTATCACTAACTTGTTTTTTATTTTCGATTATATGCCAGGATTATGCTCAAATTTCACTTGCAAAGTTGGATTTGAGCATTCTATTTCCCGTTAACGTGTAATCGCTATGAGAAATGTTTTGGTATATCGGTATTACGCACTTGACTTCCAACCTCGAGACCCCTGGTTCGAGTCCGAGTGTCTCCAACAATTTTTTTCTTCACTTTTTTTTTCTTTTGGACCTTTCACTGTACCATCTCCTTTGATTATTAATACATGTAGATTCGCAAATAATGTGTAAAAAACCATATTTACTTTATTATTACCCTATTTTCACTTGATCCATTACTTTTTGCGTGTAATCCCTATGGGAGATTTTTTTCTCAAATCTGGATTCTACATTCCTGTCTATTGTGAGCAATATCGCCGTTATTCCTGCTTGGATTTTGTTGTTTTTTGAGTATGTTGTAGCTGAGACTATATGCTATCTAAATCATTCCTCATTTGTTCAATAAGATATCAGGATCAAGCTCATGATCATGATCATCATCATTATCATCATGATCATCATTATCATAATGATGATAATCATTTATCAATTACATTTTCATTTCTTTGAATAAGATAAAATCGTCAAAATATAGTCTCCATGATGTAAATTAGAGTCAAAGGTTTAACTGGTCACTGCATAGAGTCAATGGTCATATATTGTCTCAATCTATATCTTCCCTAGATCCATAATGATTAAGGGATCGACACAATTTAAACTTGACATATGGATATATCATCATGGGAGAAGCACTTGATCAAATAATATGATATCGTTTAATGCATTCTTCGTTATGTAAACCAATATCATACGTATCACCTAATTCGTCTAAGTGACGAATTAAAGTCTAGTTAGGTGATACGTAACGAAGTCAACGTATCACCTTTTGATTTCGTCAAGATTTTTATTATTTATTTATTATTATTCTTCCTCGAATTTGTTCGCAGGATATCTCAAGACTGAATAAAGCCATTGTTATGAATCTTTCAATGATGATAGATCTTAGTCTAACTTAGAACTGTGTGACTTTTCAAAGACTCAAAATCATCGTGACGTCATCCAGGCGCCATTTTGTGAAAATCAACTTATGATCATATCTTCATAACGGAAAGTAATTTTTCATTCATATTTATCATGATTAAGATCAATATCCGTCGGGTCAATTTGAGGTCAATAAATGCGCGCAAAAATGCGCGTACGCGTAGGCGCGCGCGTTAATGCGCGCGTAAAATTTTAAATTGCTCAAAATCGTCTTAAATTTTTTTTGCATACGTTTCAGGCCATTATAAGCATTTCATAAAAAATCACGCAAAACACGCATTTTTGCACGTTTTCGTTCGTCACGGCCGAACGAAAAATAATTTCTCCGCAAAAGCTTTTGACCGAATATTCCTCATATTTTTCCGGAAAATTTGATACCATGTTTAGCTCTTTATCACTATTAAAAACGGAATGAGCGTCCGTTCAAGATAACCGTCCGTACGCGCGATTTTTGTAATACATTGCATATATGGGCAAAAACATGCCTATGAAAAGTCCATTGGGATGAATAGGGATTGCCAATTTTTTTTTCATATTTAGATAGAGTATGAGTCGGAGGTATGATTTCATATCTCATTTGGCCATTAAGTACATCTTTACGTCATCATAATGGCCTTGGAAGTCAAAAATACAAAATTGCATATTATGACGTCATTGTATTTATGGAAAATGTAGTGTATTTCTCTCAATATTCATCGATTCTCTTTGAAATGTCGATATGTTGTAGATAAGGCAATTCTCTACAAGATCACTTTTCACTAAGTTTCATTTTAATGAGGTCATCATAGTACAAAATTCAGTTAAAGGCCACATGTCAGAATTTTCGTCATTTGCGTGTTATGTCTATGGAAGGTGAATTTCGTTCACATCATGAATCTACATGGCATTCATCTATGAGCACTATCTATCTTATGTGTGCTCTGTTTTCTCCCAAATTGGGGTATGTTATAGCTGAGACCATGGGCTACAAAAAAGGGTGACTTTGTTTTTTAATCAGATGTTGGGATCATGTTAAAATTTTCGATCGAAAGTTGAAATTGCAAATTTTGAAGGAATCATTAGGTGATACGTAACGAAGTCAACGTATCACCTTTTGATTTCGTCAAGATTGTTATTTATTAGGTGATACGTAACGAAGTCAACGTATCACCTTTTGATTTCGTCAAGATTTTTATTATTAGGTGATACGTAACGAAGTCAACGTATCACCTTTTGATTTCGTCAAGATTTTTATTATTTATTTATTATTATTCTTCCTCGAATTTGTTCGCAGGATATCTCAAGACTGAATAAAGCCATTGTTATGAATCTTTCAATGATGATAGATCTTAGTCTAACTTAGAACTGTGTGACTTTTCAAAGACTCAAAATCATCGTGACGTCATCCAGGCGCCATTTTGTGAAAATCAACTTATGATCATATCTTCATAACGGAAAGTAATTTTTCATTCATATTTATCATGATTAAGATTAATATCTGTCCGGTCAATTTTAGGTAAATAAACGTGCGCGAACGCGCGCGTACGCGTTCGTGCGCGCGTTAATGCGCGCGCAAAAATTTAAAATGCTCAAAATCGTTTTAAATTTTTTTTGCATACGTTTCAGGCCATTATAAGCATTTCGCAAAAAAATCGCGCACACGCACATACGTGCGCGTTTCCGCGCGTACTGGCATTTTGCAACATAGAATCGCCGAATTTTCTCTATCATCATATTTGGCACATTTTTCCAAGCATTTTGATAACTTGTTCACCTTTAAATAACGCAATGAGCGTCTGTCAAAGTTGGCAGCACGCGCGGATCTGCGTTATCTTTATCCACAATACATGGGCAAAAACATGCCAAAAAACAAAATTCATTGTAACTCTTCAGAATAGATAGGAACTCTCAATATTTTTTCATATGTGGATAGATTTTGAAATGGAAATATGATTTCATGTCTCATTTTACCATCAATTAACTCATGATGTCATCATAATGGCCTCCAAACTAAAAATTTCAATTTGCATAGTATGACGTCAGCATATTTTTGGAAAATTGATTGTATCTCTGTAAATATTGATTGATTTTGTTTAAAATTTCGATATGTTCTAGCTGAAACAATTCTCTACAAATATAGTGTCCACAATTTTTCATTTTGACAAAGGCATCATGGCGTATTTTTGCGATTAAAGGAGGCATGTCAATTTTTCACATTTTGCGTGTATTCTCTATGGGACATGACTTTTTCTCAAAACTGGATTCTACCTTCCTGTCTTTCACGAGCAAAATCTCTGTTGTCTTAGCTTAGTTTTTGCTGAGCTTCGAATATGTTGTAGCTGAGACAATAACCTATCACACGTGTGCCTTTCATTTTTCGATCAGATGCCGGGATTATGCTCATATTTCACTTGCAAAGTAGGATTTGAGAATTCCATTTCCCGTTTACGTGTAATCGCTATGGGAAATGTTTTTGTATATCGGTAACGCACTTGACTTCCATCCTCGAGATCCATGGTTCGAATCCGGGTGTCTCCAACAATATTTGTCTTCATTTTATTTTTTGACCTTTCACTGTACCATCTCCTTTGAGTATTAAAACACGTAGAATCGCAAATAATGTAATAAACAACCCTATTTTCTTTATTATTACCCTATTTTCACTTAATCCGTTACTTTTTGCTTTTAATCTCTATGGGAGATGACTTCTCAAATCTGGATTCTACATTCCTGTGTTTTGAGCAATATCGCCGATATTTCTGCTTGGATTTTGTTGATTTTTGAGTATGTTGTAGCTGAGACAAGTTTCCACGAGATTTATGTAGACTATCTAACATTATCATGACGTTATCATAGTCAAAAATTCAATCATAGGTGACATGTCAATTATCATATATAACAATCCTAAATCGGATACCTGAAGGGGGCGCTATACCACTTTCAATCATGGTCATCTGGAAGGCATTGTTCTCAATTGCATCTCTCTCTCTTGCTCTTTTACTTCTCCTCTCATGTTCTGCCCCTCTCCTTTTTTGGTCTGTCTCTGCATCTATCTATCTCTCTTCTCTTTCACCCTCTCCCTCTCTCTCTCTCTCTTTGCATTGCGTCCCTCTTATTCTCTTGGTCTGTCTCCCTCTGCCCTACAGTTGAAACTTGACTCATGGATAGACCATAATGGGAGTAGTAAACGAAATATGAAATCGTGAAAATGCGTTCTTTATTATGTTACACATGAGCATACGTATCACCTAATTCGTCAAAGTGACGAATTAAAGTCTAGTTTATTTATTATTATTCTTCCTCGAATTTGTTCGCAGGATATCTCAAGACTGAATAAAGCCATTGTTATGAATCTTTCAATGATGATAGATCTTAGTCTAACTTAGAACTGTGTGACTTTTCAAAGACTCAAAATCATCGTGACGTCATCCAGGCGCCATTTTGTGAAAATCAACTTATGATCATATCTTCATAACGGAAAGTAATTTTTCATTCATATTTATCATGATTAAGATCAATATCCGTCGGGTCAATTTGAGGTCAATAAATGCGCGCAAAAATGCGCGTACGCGTAGGCGCGCGCGTTAATGCGCGCGTAAAATTTTAAATTGCTCAAAATCGTCTTAAATTTTTTTTGCATACGTTTCAGGCCATTATAAGCATTTCATAAAAAATCACGCAAAACACGCATTTTTGCACGTTTTCGTTCGTCACGGCCGAACGAAAAATAATTTCTCCGCAAAAGCTTTTGACCGAATATTCCTCATATTTTTCCGGAAAATTTGATACCATGTTTAGCTCTTTATCACTATTAAAAACGGAATGAGCGTCCGTTCAAGATAACCGTCCGTACGCGCGATTTTTGTAATACATTGCATATATGGGCAAAAACATGCCTATGAAAAGTCCATTGGGATGAATAGGGATTGCCAATTTTTTTTTCATATTTAGATAGAGTATGAGTCGGAGGTATGATTTCATATCTCATTTGGCCATTAAGTACATCTTTACGTCATCATAATGGCCTTGGAAGTCAAAAATACAAAATTGCATATTATGACGTCATTGTATTTATGGAAAATGTAGTGTATTTCTCTCAATATTCATCGATTCTCTTTGAAATGTCGATATGTTGTAGATAAGGCAATTCTCTACAAGATCACTTTTCACTAAGTTTCATTTTAATGAGGTCATCATAGTACAAAATTCAGTTAAAGGCCACATGTCAGAATTTTCGTCATTTGCGTGTTATGTCTATGGAAGGTGAATTTCGTTCACATCATGAATCTACATGGCATTCATCTATGAGCACTATCTATCTTATGTGTGCTCTGTTTTCTCCCAAATTGGGGTATGTTATAGCTGAGACCATGGGCTACAAAAAAGGGTGACTTTGTTTTTTAATCAGATGTTGGGATCATGTTAAAATTTTCGATCGAAAGTTGAAATTGCAAATTTTGAAGGAATCATTAGGTGATACGTAACGAAGTCAACGTATCACCTTTTGATTTCGTCAAGATTGTTATTTATTAGGTGATACGTAACGAAGTCAACGTATCACCTTTTGATTTCGTCAAGATTTTTATTATTTATTTATTATTATTCTTCCTCGAATTTGTTCGCAGGATATCTCAAGACTGAATAAAGCCATTGTTATGAATCTTTCAATGATGATAGATCTTAGTCTAACTTAGAACTGTGTGACTTTTCAAAGACTCAAAATCATCGTGACGTCATCCAGGCGCCATTTTGTGAAAATCAACTTATGATCATATCTTCATAACGGAAAGTAATTTTTCATTCATATTTATCATGATTAAGATCAATATCCGTCGGGTCAATTTGAGGTCAATAAATGCGCGCAAAAATGCGCGTACGCGTAGGCGCGCGCGTTAATGCGCGCGTAAAATTTTAAATTGCTCAAATCGTCTTAAATTTTTTTTGCATACGTTTCAGGCCATTATAAGCATTTCATAAAAAATCACGCAAAACACGCATTTTTGCACGTTTTCGTTCGTCACGGCCGAACGAAAAATAATTTCTCCGCAAAAGCTTTTGACCGAATATTCCTCATATTTTTCCGGAAAATTTGATACCATGTTTAGCTCTTTATCACTATTAAAAACGGAATGAGCGTCCGTTCAAGATAACCGTCCGTACGCGCGATTTTTGTAATACATTGCATATATGGGCAAAAACATGCCTATGAAAAGTCCATTGGGATGAATAGGGATTGCCAATTTTTTTTTCATATTTAGATAGAGTATGAGTCGGAGGTATGATTTCATATCTCATTTGGCCATTAAGTACATCTTTACGTCATCATAATGGCCTTGGAAGTCAAAAATACAAAATTGCATATTATGACGTCATTGTATTTATGGAAAATGTAGTGTATTTCTCTCAATATTCATCGATTCTCTTTGAAATGTCGATATGTTGTAGATAAGGCAATTCTCTACAAGATCACTTTTCACTAAGTTTCATTTTAATGAGGTCATCATAGTACAAAATTCAGTTAAAGGCCACATGTCAGAATTTTCGTCATTTGCGTGTTATGTCTATGGAAGGTGAATTTCGTTCACATCATGAATCTACATGGCATTCATCTATGAGCACTATCTATCTTATGTGTGCTCTGTTTTCTCCCAAATTGGGGTATGTTATAGCTGAGACCATGGGCTACAAAAAGGGTGACTTTGTTTTTTAATCAGATGTTGGGATCATGTTAAAATTTTCGATCGAAAGTTGAAATTGCAAATTTTGAAGGAATCATTAGGTGATACGTAACGAAGTCAACGTATCACCTTTTGATTTCGTCAAGATTGTTATTTATTAGGTGATACGTAACGAAGTCAACGTATCACCTTTTGATTTCGTCAAGATTTTTATTATTTATTTATTATTATTCTTCCTCGAATTTGTTCGCAGGATATCTCAAGACTGAATAAAGCCATTGTTATGAATCTTTCAATGATGATAGATCTTAGTCTAACTTAGAACTGTGTGACTTTTCAAAGACTCAAAATCATCGTGACGTCATCCAGGCGCCATTTTGTGAAAATCAACTTATGATCATATCTTCATAACGGAAAGTAATTTTTCATTCATATTTATCATGATTAAGATCAATATCCGTCGGGTCAATTTGAGGTCAATAAATGCGCGCAAAAATGCGCGTACGCGTAGGCGCGCGCGTTAATGCGCGCGTAAAATTTTAAATTGCTCAAAATCGTCTTAAATTTTTTTTGCATACGTTTCAGGCCATTATAAGCATTTCATAAAAAATCACGCAAAACACGCATTTTTGCACGTTTTCGTTCGTCACGGCCGAACGAAAAATAATTTCTCCGCAAAAGCTTTTGACCGAATATTCCTCATATTTTTCCGGAAAATTTGATACCATGTTTAGCTCTTTATCACTATTAAAAACGGAATGAGCGTCCGTTCAAGATAACCGTCCGTACGCGCGATTTTTGTAATACATTGCATATATGGGCAAAAACATGCCTATGAAAAGTCCATTGGGATGAATAGGGATTGCCAATTTTTTTTTCATATTTAGATAGAGTATGAGTCGGAGGTATGATTTCATATCTCATTTGGCCATTAAGTACATCTTTACGTCATCATAATGGCCTTGGAAGTCAAAAATACAAAATTGCATATTATGACGTCATTGTATTTATGGAAAATGTAGTGTATTTCTCTCAATATTCATCGATTCTCTTTGAAATGTCGATATGTTGTAGATAAGGCAATTCTCTACAAGATCACTTTTCACTAAGTTTCATTTTAATGAGGTCATCATAGTACAAAATTCAGTTAAAGGCCACATGTCAGAATTTTCGTCATTTGCGTGTTATGTCTATGGAAGGTGAATTTCGTTCACATCATGAATCTACATGGCATTCATCTATGAGCACTATCTATCTTATGTGTGCTCTGTTTTCTCCCAAATTGGGGTATGTTATAGCTGAGACCATGGGCTACAAAAAAGGGTGACTTTGTTTTTTAATCAGATGTTGGGATCATGTTAAAATTTTCGATCGAAAGTTGAAATTGCAAATTTTGAAGGAATCATTAGGTGATACGTAACGAAGTCAACGTATCACCTTTTGATTTCGTCAAGATTGTTATTTATTAGGTGATACGTAACGAAGTCAACGTATCACCTTTTGATTTCGTCAAGATTTTTATTATTTATTTATTATTATTCTTCCTCGAATTTGTTCGCAGGATATCTCAAGACTGAATAAAGCCATTGTTATGAATCTTTCAATGATGATAGATCTTAGTCTAACTTAGAACTGTGTGACTTTTCAAAGACTCAAAATCATCGTGACGTCATCCAGGCGCCATTTTGTGAAAATCAACTTATGATCATATCTTCATAACGGAAAGTAATTTTTCATTCATATTTATCATGATTAAGATCAATATCCGTCGGGTCAATTTGAGGTCAATAAATGCGCGCAAAAATGCGCGTACGCGTAGGCGCGCGCGTTAATGCGCGCGTAAAATTTTAAATTGCTCAAAATCGTCTTAAATTTTTTTTGCATACGTTTCAGGCCATTATAAGCATTTCATAAAAAATCACGCAAAACACGCATTTTTGCACGTTTTCGTTCGTCACGGCCGAACGAAAAATAATTTCTCCGCAAAAGCTTTTGACCGAATATTCCTCATATTTTTCCGGAAAATTTGATACCATGTTTAGCTCTTTATCACTATTAAAAACGGAATGAGCGTCCGTTCAAGATAACCGTCCGTACGCGCGATTTTTGTAATACATTGCATATATGGGCAAAAACATGCCTATGAAAAGTCCATTGGGATGAATAGGGATTGCCAATTTTTTTTTCATATTTAGATAGAGTATGAGTCGGAGGTATGATTTCATATCTCATTTGGCCATTAAGTACATCTTTACGTCATCATAATGGCCTTGGAAGTCAAAAATACAAAATTGCATATTATGACGTCATTGTATTTATGGAAAATGTAGTGTATTTCTCTCAATATTCATCGATTCTCTTTGAAATGTCGATATGTTGTAGATAAGGCAATTCTCTACAAGATCACTTTTCACTAAGTTTCATTTTAATGAGGTCATCATAGTACAAAATTCAGTTAAAGGCCACATGTCAGAATTTTCGTCATTTGCGTGTTATGTCTATGGAAGGTGAATTTCGTTCACATCATGAATCTACATGGCATTCATCTATGAGCACTATCTATCTTATGTGTGCTCTGTTTTCTCCCAAATTGGGGTATGTTATAGCTGAGACCATGGGCTATGAAAACGGTGCTTTTAGTTTTTTGATGAGATGATGAGATCATATCACAATTTTCAGTTGAATGTTGAAATGATGAATATGTCACGTATGTCCTATTTGTGAAACTTAAACGTTAGCAGTGTCCTCGTATTGAAATTATGTAAGGAAACCCTTTTACTTTCTAGACTTTACTCTCAGACACTATTGAGTGACTGACTGACATTTTTTTTTCTCTGGTAATAAAATACATAAAATGAGCGTTATAGAGAACATGAGCATTCGGCTACATTAATAACCCACTCTGTTCTCATTGCTCATTTCCTATTCAAGACTTGAATAATGACGAACTTCATTCAATATTTGGTAGTAATACTACATATAATTATACTGATATCAATGATTTAAACTATTTATCCGAAAAAGAATATGAGTTTCATTTCAGTAGGTTTCTGAACTGTAAATATTATATTGATGAGGATTTTACGACTGAATTCAGTAACATTAACTATCATTTTAGTATTTTACATTTTAATTCGCGTAGTTTAAACATACATTGTAATGCTTTATCCAATTTCATCTGTACTTATGTATAGAAACTTGGGTTAATGATAGTACGCCACTATTATTCAATGTATCTGGTCAT
Organism: Strongylocentrotus purpuratus; assembly: GCF_000002235.5. Taxonomy (NCBI): domain Eukaryota; kingdom Metazoa; phylum Echinodermata; class Echinoidea; order Camarodonta; family Strongylocentrotidae; genus Strongylocentrotus; species Strongylocentrotus purpuratus. The sequence continues at coordinate 44,245 of NW_022145040.1, read as the reverse complement.
TCATTTATACAATTTAATCGCCAAGTACAAAAGAGTGGAGGTGTTGGTCTATTGGTCGCTGACAATTTTGAATATGAAATACGCAATGATATATTTATATTATACCCATCATACAACTATGAATCACTGTTTATTGAAAGCAATTTGCCGAGACATAACAATATTATTGTAGGTGTCATATATAGGAAACCCCAATCAAATATCAATGATTTCATCCCTGTCTTTGAAAATGTTTTACAAAAAACACATACTGAACATAAACAGGTTTATATAATGGGAGATTTTAACATTGATCCCGTGAAATTTACTGGCAATGCTGTATGTAATTTCTTGAGCGAAATACATTCAAATCTTTGTATTCCTTTAATTGACAAGCCTTCAAGAAAGACTGACGGATCAATATCCCTCTAATCCACATTCTTTATACAGTGACAGTATATATCCATCCGATATTTAAAGATTTTATTTTCAAGCAACTAGTGAATCTCACGTCGACAACTCAAAATGATCGCTAATGTATTCTCACACTTTTCATTTACGCCGGGACATCGTGACGTCATACACTATACATTTTTAATTATTCAGGCATAAGCTCTTATTTATCAATTATATTTTCATTTCTTTGAATAAGATAAAAATCGTCAAAATGCGTTCTTCATGATGTAAATTAGAGTCAAAGGTGTAACTGGTTACTGCACAGAGTCAATGGTCATATATTGTCTCAATCTATCTTCCCTATATCCATAATGATCAAGGGATCGACACAATTTAAACTTGACATATGGATAGATCATAATGGGAAGAGCATTTTATAAAATAATATGATATCGTGTAATGCATTCTTTGTTATGTAAACCAATATCATACGTATCACCTAATTCGTCTAAGTGACGAATTAAAGTCTAGTTAGGTGATACGTACGTAGACGTATCACCTTTTGATTTCGTCAAGATTTTTATTATTTATTTATTTATTATTATTTATTATTATTCTTCCTCGAATTTGTTCGCAGGATATCTCAAGACTGAATAAAGCCATTATCATGAAACTTGCCATGATGATAGATCTTAGTCTAACTTAGAACTGCGTGACTTTTTAGAGAGTCAAAATTATCGTGACGTCATCCAGGCGCCATTTTGTGAAAATCAACTAATGATCATATCTTCATAACGGAAAAGTATTTTTCATTCATAATTATCACGATTAAGATAAATGTCCGTCCGGTCAAGTTGAGGTCAATAAAAGTGCGCAAATGCGCGCGTGCGCGTTCGTCCGCGCGTTTACGCGCGCGCAAAAATTTAAAATGCTCCAAATCATCCCAAATTTTTTTTGCATACGTTTCAGGCCATATGGAGCATTTGATAAAAAAATTACGCACACGCGCATTCGCGCGCGTTTTCGCGCGTACTGGCATTTTGCAACATAGAATCGCCGATTTTTTTCTGTCATCATATTCGGTACATTTTTCCAAGCATTTTGATAATTTGTTCACCTTTTATTAACGCAATGAGCGTCCGTCAAAGTTGACAGCACGCGCGGATTTGCGTTATCTTTATCCACAATACATGGGCAAAAACATACCTATATAAAATTCATTGTAACTCTTTAGAATAGATAGAAACTTCTAATATTTTTTCATATTTGGATAGATTATGAGTCGGAGATATGATTTTATGTCTCATTTTATCCTCAATTAACTCATGACGTCATCATAATGGCCTCCAAACTCAAAATTTCAATTTGCATATTATGACGTCAGCATATTTTTGGAAAATTGATTGTATCTCTGTAAATATGGATCAATTTTCTTTTTAATTTTAATATGTTCTAGCTGAGACAATTTTCTACAAATGTAGTATTCACAATTGTTATTTTTGACAAAAGTATCATGGTGTATTTTTGCGATTAAAGGAGGCATGTCAATTTTTCGCATTTTGCGTGTATTCTCTGAGGGACATGACTTTTTCTCAAAACTGGATTCTACACTCCTGTCTTTCGCGAGCAAAATCTCCGTTGTTTTAGCTTTGTTTTCGCTGAGCTTTGGATATGTTGTAGCTGAGACAATGAGCTATCAAAAGTGTGTCTTTTATTTTTCGATTAGATGCCGGGATCATGCTCATATTTCACTTGCAAAGTAGGATTTCTGAATTCCATTTCCCGTTTACGTGTAATCGCTATGGGAGATGTTTTGGTATATCGGTAACGCACTTGACTTCCAACCTCGAGATCCCTGGTTCGAGTCCGGGTGTCTCCAACACTTTTTTTTTTTCACTTTTTTTTCCTTTTGACCTTCACTGTACCATCTCCTTTGATTATTTAAACACGTAGATTCGCAAATAATGTCATAAATAACCCTTTTTACTTTATTATTACCCTATTTTCACTTAATCCATTACTTTTTGCGTGTAATCCCTATTGGAGATGACTTTTTCTAAAATCTGGAGTCTACATTCCTGTCTTTTGCGAGCAATATCGCCGTTATTTCGGCTTGGATTTTGTTGATTTTTTAGTATGTTGTAGCTGAGACTATATGCTATCTAAATCAACCCTCATTTTTTCAATAAGATGTCATGATCGCGCTCATGATCATGATCATGATCATCATGATCATCATTATCATAATGATGATAATCATTTATCAATTACATTTTCATTTCTTTGAATAAGATAAAAATCGTCAAAAGGTGTTCTTCATGATGTAAATTAGAGTCAAATGTGTAACTGGTTACTGCACAGGGTCAAAGGTCATATATTGTTTCAATCTATCTTCCCTAGATCCATGATGATCAAGGAGACATAATTTAATCTTGACATATGAATAGATCATAATGGGAGAAGCATATGAATGGGAGAAGCATTTTACAAAATAATATATCGTGTAATGCATTATTCGTTATGTAGACCATTATCATACGTATCACCTAATTCGTCTAAGTGACGAATTAAAGTCTAGTTAGGTGATACGTAACGAAGTCAACGTATCACCTTTTGATTTCGTCAAGATTTTTTTTTTTTTTTTTATTATTATTCTTCCTCGAATTTGTTCGCAGGATATCTCAAGACTGAATGAAGCCATTGTTATGAATCTTTCAATGATAATAGATCTTAGTCTAACTTAGAACTGCGTGACTTTTCAAAGACTCAAAGTCATCGTGACGTCATCCAGGCGCCATTTTGTAAAAATCAACTTATGATCATATCTTCATAACGGAAAGTAATTTTACATTCATATTTATCAAGATTAAGATCAATATCCGTCGGGTTAATTTGAGTTCAATAAATGCGCGCAAAAATGCGCGTACGCGTAGGCGCGCGCGTTAATGCGCGCGTAAAATTTTAAATTGCTCAAAATCGTCTTAAATTTTTTTTGCATACGTTTCAGGCCATTATAAGCATTTCATAAAAAATCACGCAAAACACGCATTTTTGCACGTTTTCGTTCGTCACGGCCGAACGAAAAATAATTTCTCCGCAAAAGCTTTTGACCGAATATTCCTCATATTTTTCCGGAAAATTTGATACCATGTTTAGCTCTTTATCACCATTAAAAACGGAATGAGCGTCCGTTCAAGATAACCGTCCGTACGCGCGATTTTTGTAATACATTGCATATATGGGCAAAAACATGCCTATAAAAAGTCCATTGGGATGAATAAGGATTGCCAATTTTTTTTTTCATATTTAGATAGAGTATGAGTCGGAGGTATGATTTCATATCTCATTTGGCCATTAAGTACATCTTAACGTCATCATAATGGCCTTGGAAGTCAAAAATACAAAATTGCATATTATGACGTCATTGTATTTATGGAAAATGTAGTGTATTTCTCTCAATATTCATCGATTCTCTTTGAAATGTCGATATGTTGTAGATAAGGCAATTCTCTACAAGATCACTTTTCACTAAGTTTCATTTTAATGAGGTCATCATAGTACAAAATTCAATTAAAGGCCACATGTCAGAATTTTCGTCATTTGCGTGTTATGTCTACGGAAGGTGAATTTCGTTCACATCATGAATCTACATGGCATTCATCTATGAGCACTATCTATCTTATGTGTGCTTTGTTTTCTCCCAAATTGGGGTATGTTATAGCTGAGACCATGGGCTATGAAAACGGTGTACTTTGTTTTTTAATCAGATGTTGGGATCATGTCGGAATTTTCAATCGAAAGTTGAAATTGCAAATTTTGAAGGAATCATTGAGTGATACGTATCATTAGGTGATACGTAACGAAGTCTACGTATCACCTATTGATTTCGTCAAGATTTTTTTTTTTTTTTTTTTTTTATATTATTATTCTTCCTCGAATTTGTTCGCAGGATATCTCAAGACTGAATAAAGCCATTGTCATGAATCTTTCAATGATGATAGATCTTAGTCTAACTTAGAACTGCGTGACTTTTCAAAGACTCAAAGTTATCGTGACGTCATCCAGGCGCCATTTTGTGAAAATCAACTATGATCATATCTTCATAACGGAAAGTTATTTTTCATTCATATTTATCATGAATAAGATCAATATCCGTCGGGTCAATTTGAGGTCAATAAATGCGCGCAAAAATGCGCGTACGCGTAGGCGCGCGCGTTAATGCGCGCGTAAAATTTTAAATTGCTCAAAATCGTCTTAAATTTTTTTTGCATACGTTTCAGGCCATTATAAGCATTTCATAAAAAATCACGCAAAACACGCATTTTTGCACGTTTTCGTTCGTCACGGCCGAACGAAAAATAATTTCTCCGCAAAAGCTTTTGACCGAATATTCCTCATATTTTTCCGGAAAATTTGATACCATGTTTAGCTCTCTATCACTATTAAAAACGGAATGAGCGTCCGTTCAAGATAACCGTCCGTACGCGCGATTTTTGTAATACATTGCATATATGGGCAAAAACATGCCTATAAAAAGTCCATTGGGATGAATAGGGATTGCCAATTTTTTTTCTTCATATTTAGATAGAGTATGAGTCGGAGGTATGATTTCATATCTCATTTGGCCATTAAGTACATCTTAACGTCATCATAATGGCCTTGGAAGTCAAAAATACAAAATTGCATATTATGACGTCATTGTATTTATGGAAAATGTAGTGTATTTCTCTCAATATTCATCGATTCTCTTTGAAATGTCGATATGTTGTAGATAAGGCAATTCTCTACAAGATCACTTTTCACTAAGTTTCATTTTAATGAGGTCATCATAGTACAAAATTCAATTAAAGGCCACATGTCAGAATTTTCGTCATTTGCGTGTTATGTCTATGGAAGGTGAATTTCGTTCACATCATGAATCTACATGGCATTCATCTATGAGCACTATCTATCTTATGTGTGCTCTGTTTTCTCCCAAATTGGGGTATGTTATAGCTGAGACCATGGGCTATGAAAACGGTGTACTTTGTTTTTTAATCAGATGTTGGGATCATGTCGGAATTTTCAATCGAAAGTTGAAATTGCAAATTTTGAAGGAATCATTGAGTGATACGTATCATTAGGTGATACGTAACGAAGTCTACGTATCACCTATTGATTTCGTCAAGATTTTTTTTTTTTTTTTTTTTTTTATTATTATTCTTCCTCGAATTTGTTCGCAGGATATCTCAAGACTGAATAAAGCCATTGTCATGAATCTTTCAATGATGATAGTTCTTAGTCTAACTTAGAACTGCGTGACTTTTCAAAGACTCAAAGTTATCGTGACGTCATCCAGGCGCCATTTTGTGAAAATCAACTAGTGATCATATCTTCATAACGGAAAGTTATTTTTCATTCATATTTATCATGAATAAGATCAATATCCGTCGGGTCAATTTGAGGTCAATAAATGCGCGCAAAAATGCGCGTACGCGTAGGCGCGCGCGTTAATGCGCGCGTAAAATTTTAAATTGCTCAAAATCGTCTTAAATTTTTTTTGCATACGTTTCAGGCCATTATAAGCATTTCATAAAAAATCACGCAAAACACGCATTTTTGCACGTTTTCGTTCGTCACGGCCGAACGAAAAATAATTTCTCCGCAAAAGCTTTTGACCGAATATTCCTCATATTTTTCCGGAAAATTTGATACCATGTTTAGCTCTCTATCACTATTAAAAACGGAATGAGCGTCCGTTCAAGATAACCGTCCGTACGCGCGATTTTTGTAATACATTGCATATATGGGCAAAAACATGCCTATAAAAAGTCCATTGGGATGAATAGGGATTGCCAATTTTTTTTCTTCATATTTAGATAGAGTATGAGTCGGAGGTATGATTTCATATCTCATTTGGCCATTAAGTACATCTTAACGTCATCATAATGGCCTTGGAAGTCAAAAATACAAAATTGCATATTATGACGTCATTGTATTTATGGAAAATGTAGTGTATTTCTCTCAATATTCATCGATTCTCTTTGAAATGTCGATATGTTGTAGATAAGGCAATTCTCTACAAGATCACTTTTCACTAAGTTTCATTTTAATGTGGTCATCATAGTACAAAATTCAATTAAAGGCCACATGTCAGAATTTTCGTCATTTGCGTGTTATGTCTACGGAAGGTGAATTTCGTTCACATCATGAATCTACATGGCATTCATCTATGAGCACTATCTATCTTATGTGTGCTTTGTTTTCTCCCAAATTGGGGTATGTTATAGCTGAGACCATGGGCTATGAAAACGGTGTACTTTGATTTTTAATCAGATGTTGGGATCATGTCGGAATTTTCAATCGAAAGTTGAAATTGCAAATTTTGAAGGAATCATTGAGTGATACGTATCATTAGGTGATACGTAACGAAGTCTACGTATCACCTATTGATTTCGTCAAGATTTTTTTTTTTTTTTTTAGGTGATACGTAACGAAGTCTACGTATCACCTATTGATTTCGTCAAGATTTTCTTTCTTTTTATTAGGTGATACGTAACGAAGTCAACGTATCACCTTTTGATTTCGTCAAGATTTTCTTTTTTTTTTTTATTATTATTCTTCCTCGAATTTGTTCGCAGGATATCTCAAGACTGAATGAAGCCATTGTTATGAATCTTTCAATGATAATAGATCTTAGTCTAACTTAGAACTGCGTGACTTTTCAAAGACTCAAAGTCATCGTGACGTCATCCAGGCGCCATTTTGTAAAAATCAACTTATGATCATATCTTCATAACGGAAAGTAATTTTACATTCATATTTATCAAGATTAAGATCAATATCCGTCGGGTTAATTTGAGTTCAATAAATGCGCGCAAAAATGCGCGTACGCGTAGGCGCGCGCGTTAATGCGCGCGTAAAATTTTAAATTGCTCAAAATCGTCTTAAATTTTTTTTGCATACGTTTCAGGCCATTATAAGCATTTCATAAAAAATCACGCAAAACACGCATTTTTGCACGTTTTCGTTCGTCACGGCCGAACGAAAAATAATTTCTCCGCAAAAGCTTTTGACCGAATATTCCTCATATTTTTCCGGAAAATTTGATACCATGTTTAGCTCTTTATCACCATTAAAAACGGAATGAGCGTCCGTTCAAGATAACCGTCCGTACGCGCGATTTTTGTAATACATTGCATATATGGGCAAAAACATGCCTATAAAAAGTCCATTGGGATGAATAAGGATTGCCAATTTTTTTTTTCATATTTAGATAGAGTATGAGTCGGAGGTATGATTTCATATCTCATTTGGCCATTAAGTACATCTTAACGTCATCATAATGGCCTTGGAAGTCAAAAATACAAAATTGCATATTATGACGTCATTGTATTTATGGAAAATGTAGTGTATTTCTCTCAATATTCATCGATTCTCTTTGAAATGTCGATATGTTGTAGATAAGGCAATTCTCTACAAGATCACTTTTCACTAAGTTTCATTTTAATGAGGTCATCATAGTACAAAATTCAATTAAAGGCCACATGTCAGAATTTTCGTCATTTGCGTGTTATGTCTATGGAAGGTGAATTTCGTTCACATCATGAATCTACATGGCATTCATCTAAGAGCACTATCTATCTTATGTGTGCTCTGTTCTCTCCCAAATTGGGGTATGTTATAGCTGAGACCATGGGCTATAAAAAAGGGTGACTTTGTTTTTTAATCAGATGTTGGGATCATGTTAAAATTTTCGATCGAAAGTGAAAATTGCAAATTTTGAAGGAATCATTAGGTGATACGTAACGAAGTCAACGTATCACCTTTTGATTTCGTCAAGATTTTTTTTTTTTTTTTTATTATTATTCTTCCTCGAATTTGTTCGCAGGATATCTCAAGACTGAATGAAGCCATTGTTATGAATCTTTCAATGATAATAGATCTTAGTCTAACTTAGAACTGCGTGACTTTTCAAAGACTCAAAGTCATCGTGACGTCATCCAGGCGCCATTTTGTAAAAATCAACTTATGATCATATCTTCATAACGGAAAGTAATTTTACATTCATATTTATCAAGATTAAGATCAATATCCGTCGGGTTAATTTGAGTTCAATAAATGCGCGCAAAAATGCGCGTACGCGTAGGCGCGCGCGTTAATGCGCGCGTAAAATTTTAAATTGCTCAAAATCGTCTTAAATTTTTTTTGCATACGTTTCAGGCCATTATAAGCATTTCATAAAAAATCACGCAAAACACGCATTTTTGCACGTTTTCGTTCGTCACGGCCGAACGAAAAATAATTTCTCCGCAAAAGCTTTTGACCGAATATTCCTCATATTTTTCCGGAAAATTTGATACCATGTTTAGCTCTTTATCACCATTAAAAACGGAATGAGCGTCCGTTCAAGATAACCGTCCGTACGCGCGATTTTTGTAATACATTGCATATATGGGCAAAAACATGCCTATAAAAAGTCCATTGGGATGAATAAGGATTGCCAATTTTTTTTTTCATATTTAGATAGAGTATGAGTCGGAGGTATGATTTCATATCTCATTTGGCCATTAAGTACATCTTAACGTCATCATAATGGCCTTGGAAGTCAAAAATACAAAATTGCATATTATGACGTCATTGTATTTATGGAAAATGTAGTGTATTTCTCTCAATATTCATCGATTCTCTTTGAAATGTCGATATGTTGTAGATAAGGCAATTCTCGTTTTGCACGTTTTGCACGTTTTCGTTCGTCACGGCCGAACGAAAAATAATTTCTCCGCAAAAGCTTTTGACCGAATATTCCTCATATTTTTCCGGAAAATTTGATACCATGTTTAGCTCTTTATCACCATTAAAAACGGAATGAGCGTCCGTTCAAGATAACCGTCCGTACGCGCGATTTTTGTAATACATTGCATATATGGGCAAAAACATGCCTATAAAAAGTCCATTGGGATGAATAAGGATTGCCAATTTTTTTTTTCATATTTAGATAGAGTATGAGTCGGAGGTATGATTTCATATCTCATTTGGCCATTAAGTACATCTTAACGTCATCATAATGGCCTTGGAAGTCAAAAATACAAAATTGCATATTATGACGTCATTGTATTTATGGAAAATGTAGTGTATTTCTCTCAATATTCATCGATTCTCTTTGAAATGTCGATATGTTGTAGATAAGGCAATTCTCTACAAGATCACTTTTCACTAAGTTTCATTTTAATGAGGTCATCATAGTACAAAATTCAATTAAAGGCCACATGTCAGAATTTTCGTCATTTGCGTGTTATGTCTATGGAAGGTGAATTTCGTTCACATCATGAATCTACATGGCATTCATCTAAGAGCACTATCTATCTTATGTGTGCTCTGTTCTCTCCCAAATTGGGGTATGTTATAGCTGAGACCATGGGCTATAAAAAAGGGTGACTTTGTTTTTTAATCAGATGTTGGGATCATGTTAAAATTTTCGATCGAAAGTGAAAATTGCAAATTTTGAAGGAATCATTAGGTGATACGTAACGAAGTCAACGTATCACCTTTTGATTTCGTCAAGATTTTTTTTTTTTTTTTTATTATTATTCTTCCTCGAATTTGTTCGCAGGATATCTCAAGACTGAATGAAGCCATTGTTATGAATCTTTCAATGATAATAGATCTTAGTCTAACTTAGAACTGCGTGACTTTTCAAAGACTCAAAGTCATCGTGACGTCATCCAGGCGCCATTTTGTAAAAATCAACTTATGATCATATCTTCATAACGGAAAGTAATTTTACATTCATATTTATCAAGATTAAGATCAATATCCGTCGGGTTAATTTGAGTTCAATAAATGCGCGCAAAAATGCGCGTACGCGTAGGCGCGCGCGTTAATGCGCGCGTAAAATTTTAAATTGCTCAAAATCGTCTTAAATTTTTTTTGCATACGTTTCAGGCCATTATAAGCATTTCATAAAAAATCACGCAAAACACGCATTTTTGCACGTTTTCGTTCGTCACGGCCGAACGAAAAATAATTTCTCCGCAAAAGCTTTTGACCGAATATTCCTCATATTTTTCCGGAAAATTTGATACCATGTTTAGCTCTTTATCACCATTAAAAACGGAATGAGCGTCCGTTCAAGATAACCGTCCGTACGCGCGATTTTTGTAATACATTGCATATATGGGCAAAAACATGCCTATAAAAAGTCCATTGGGATGAATAAGGATTGCCAATTTTTTTTTTCATATTTAGATAGAGTATGAGTCGGAGGTATGATTTCATATCTCATTTGGCCATTAAGTACATCTTAACGTCATCATAATGGCCTTGGAAGTCAAAAATACAAAATTGCATATTATGACGTCATTGTATTTATGGAAAATGTAGTGTATTTCTCTCAATATTCATCGATTCTCTTTGAAATGTCGATATGTTGTAGATAAGGCAATTCTCTACAAGATCACTTTTCACTAAGTTTCATTTTAATGAGGTCATCATAGTACAAAATTCAATTAAAGGCCACATGTCAGAATTTTCGTCATTTGCGTGTTATGTCTATGGAAGGTGAATTTCGTTCACATCATGAATCTACATGGCATTCATCTAAGAGCACTATCTATCTTATGTGTGCTCTGTTCTCTCCCAAATTGGGGTATGTTATAGCTGAGACCATGGGCTATAAAAAAGGGTGACTTTGTTTTTTAATCAGATGTTGGGATCATGTTAAAATTTTCGATCGAAAGTGAAAATTGCAAATTTTGAAGGAATCATTAGGTGATACGTAACGAAGTCAACGTATCACCTTTTGATTTCGTCAAGATTTTTTTTTTTTTTTTATTATTATTCTTCCTCGAATTTGTTCGCAGGATATCTCAAGACTGAATGAAGCCATTGTTATGAATCTTTCAATGATAATAGATCTTAGTCTAACTTAGAACTGCGTGACTTTTCAAAGACTCAAAGTCATCGTGACGTCATCCAGGCGCCATTTTGTAAAAATCAACTTATGATCATATCTTCATAACGGAAAGTAATTTTACATTCATATTTATCAAGATTAAGATCAATATCCGTCGGGTTAATTTGAGTTCAATAAATGCGCGCAAAAATGCGCGTACGCGTAGGCGCGCGCGTTAATGCGCGCGTAAAATTTTAAATTGCTCAAAATCGTCTTAAATTTTTTTTGCATACGTTTCAGGCCATTATAAGCATTTCATAAAAAATCACGCAAAACACGCATTTTTGCACGTTTTCGTTCGTCACGGCCGAACGAAAAATAATTTCTCCGCAAAAGCTTTTGACCGAATATTCCTCATATTTTTCCGGAAAATTTGATACCATGTTTAGCTCTTTATCACCATTAAAAACGGAATGAGCGTCCGTTCAAGATAACCGTCCGTACGCGCGATTTTTGTAATACATTGCATATATGGGCAAAAACATGCCTATAAAAAGTCCATTGGGATGAATAAGGATTGCCAATTTTTTTTTTCATATTTAGATAGAGTATGAGTCGGAGGTATGATTTCATATCTCATTTGGCCATTAAGTACATCTTAACGTCATCATAATGGCCTTGGAAGTCAAAAATACAAAATTGCATATTATGACGTCATTGTATTTATGGAAAATGTAGTGTATTTCTCTCAATATTCATCGATTCTCTTTGAAATGTCGATATGTTGTAGATAAGGCAATTCTCTACAAGATCACTTTTCACTAAGTTTCATTTTAATGAGGTCATCATAGTACAAAATTCAATTAAAGGCCACATGTCAGAATTTTCGTCATTTGCGTGTTATGTCTATGGAAGGTGAATTTCGTTCACATCATGAATCTACATGGCATTCATCTAAGAGCACTATCTATCTTATGTGTGCTCTGTTCTCTCCCAAATTGGGGTATGTTATAGCTGAGACCATGGGCTATAAAAAAGGGTGACTTTGTTTTTTAATCAGATGTTGGGATCATGTTAAAATTTTCGATCGAAAGTGAAAATTGCAAATTTTGAAGGAATCATTAGGTGATACGTAACGAAGTCAACGTATCACCTTTTGATTTCGTCAAGATTTTTTTTTTTTTTTTAATTATTATTCTTCCTCGAATTTGTTCGCAGGATATCTCAAGACTGAATGAAGCCATTGTTATGAATCTTTCAATGATAATAGATCTTAGTCTAACTTAGAACTGCGTGACTTTTCAAAGACTCAAAGTCATCGTGACGTCATCCAGGCGCCATTTTGTAAAAATCAACTTATGATCATATCTTCATAACGGAAAGTAATTTTACATTCATATTTATCAAGATTAAGATCAATATCCGTCGGGTTAATTTGAGTTCAATAAATGCGCGCAAAAATGCGCGTACGCGTAGGCGCGCGCGTTAATGCGCGCGTAAAATTTTAAATTGCTCAAAATCGTCTTAAATTTTTTTTGCATACGTTTCAGGCCATTATAAGCATTTCATAAAAAATCACGCAAAACACGCATTTTTGCACGTTTTCGTTCGTCACGGCCGAACGAAAAATAATTTCTCCGCAAAAGCTTTTGACCGAATATTCCTCATATTTTTCCGGAAAATTTGATACCATGTTTAGCTCTTTATCACCATTAAAAACGGAATGAGCGTCCGTTCAAGATAACCGTCCGTACGCGCGATTTTTGTAATACATTGCATATATGGGCAAAAACATGCCTATAAAAAGTCCATTGGGATGAATAAGGATTGCCAATTTTTTTTTTCATATTTAGATAGAGTATGAGTCGGAGGTATGATTTCATATCTCATTTGGCCATTAAGTACATCTTAACGTCATCATAATGGCCTTGGAAGTCAAAAATACAAAATTGCATATTATGACGTCATTGTATTTATGGAAAATGTAGTGTATTTCTCTCAATATTCATCGATTCTCTTTGAAATGTCGATATGTTGTAGATAAGGCAATTCTCTACAAGATCACTTTTCACTAAGTTTCATTTTAATGAGGTCATCATAGTACAAAATTCAATTAAAGGCCACATGTCAGAATTTTCGTCATTTGCGTGTTATGTCTATGGAAGGTGAATTTCGTTCACATCATGAATCTACATGGCATTCATCTAAGAGCACTATCTATCTTATGTGTGCTCTGTTCTCTCCCAAATTGGGGTATGTTATAGCTGAGACCATGGGCTATAAAAAAAGGGTGACTTTGTTTTTTAATCAGATGTTGGGATCATGTTAAAATTTTCGATCGAAAGTGAAAATTGCAAATTTTGAAGGAATCATTAGGTGATACGTAACGAAGTCAACGTATCACCTTTTGATTTCGTCAAGATTTTTTTTTTTTTTTTTATTATTATTCTTCCTCGAATTTGTTCGCAGGATATCTCAAGACTGAATGAAGCCATTGTTATGAATCTTTCAATGATAATAGATCTTAGTCTAACTTAGAACTGCGTGACTTTTCAAAGACTCAAAGTCATCGTGACGTCATCCAGGCGCCATTTTGTAAAAATCAACTTATGATCATATCTTCATAACGGAAAGTAATTTTACATTCATATTTATCAAGATTAAGATCAATATCCGTCGGGTTAATTTGAGTTCAATAAATGCGCGCAAAAATGCGCGTACGCGTAGGCGCGCGCGTTAATGCGCGCGTAAAATTTTAAATTGCTCAAAATCGTCTTAAATTTTTTTTGCATACGTTTCAGGCCATTATAAGCATTTCATAAAAAATCACGCAAAACACGCATTTTTGCACGTTTTCGTTCGTCACGGCCGAACGAAAAATAATTTCTCCGCAAAAGCTTTTGACCGAATATTCCTCATATTTTTCCGGAAAATTTGATACCATGTTTAGCTCTTTATCACCATTAAAAACGGAATGAGCGTCCGTTCAAGATAACCGTCCGTACGCGCGATTTTTGTAATACATTGCATATATGGGCAAAAACATGCCTATAAAAAGTCCATTGGGATGAATAAGGATTGCCAATTTTTTTTTTCATATTTAGATAGAGTATGAGTCGGAGGTATGATTTCATATCTCATTTGGCCATTAAGTACATCTTAACGTCATCATAATGGCCTTGGAAGTCAAAAATACAAAATTGCATATTATGACGTCATTGTATTTATGGAAAATGTAGTGTATTTCTCTCAATATTCATCGATTCTCTTTGAAATGTCGATATGTTGTAGATAAGGCAATTCTCTACAAGATCACTTTTCACTAAGTTTCATTTTAATGAGGTCATCATAGTACAAAATTCAATTAAAGGCCACATGTCAGAATTTTCGTCATTTGCGTGTTATGTCTATGGAAGGTGAATTTCGTTCACATCATGAATCTACATGGCATTCATCTAAGAGCACTATCTATCTTATGTGTGCTCTGTTCTCTCCCAAATTGGGGTATGTTATAGCTGAGACCATGGGCTATAAAAAAGGGTGACTTTGTTTTTTAATCAGATGTTGGGATCATGTTAAAATTTTCGATCGAAAGTGAAAATTGCAAATTTTGAAGGAATCATTAGGTGATACGTAACGAAGTCAACGTATCACCTTTTGATTTCGTCAAGATTTTTTTTTTTTTTTTAATTATTATTCTTCCTCGAATTTGTTCGCAGGATATCTCAAGACTGAATGAAGCCATTGTTATGAATCTTTCAATGATAATAGATCTTAGTCTAACTTAGAACTGCGTGACTTTTCAAAGACTCAAAGTCATCGTGACGTCATCCAGGCGCCATTTTGTAAAAATCAACTTATGATCATATCTTCATAACGGAAAGTAATTTTACATTCATATTTATCAAGATTAAGATCAATATCCGTCGGGTTAATTTGAGTTCAATAAATGCGCGCAAAAATGCGCGTACGCGTAGGCGCGCGCGTTAATGCGCGCGTAAAATTTTAAATTGCTCAAAATCGTCTTAAATTTTTTTTGCATACGTTTCAGGCCATTATAAGCATTTCATAAAAAATCACGCAAAACACGCATTTTTGCACGTTTTCGTTCGTCACGGCCGAACGAAAAATAATTTCTCCGCAAAAGCTTTTGACCGAATATTCCTCATATTTTTCCGGAAAATTTGATACCATGTTTAGCTCTTTATCACCATTAAAAACGGAATGAGCGTCCGTTCAAGATAACCGTCCGTACGCGCGATTTTTGTAATACATTGCATATATGGGCAAAAACATGCCTATAAAAAGTCCATTGGGATGAATAAGGATTGCCAATTTTTTTTTTCATATTTAGATAGAGTATGAGTCGGAGGTATGATTTCATATCTCATTTGGCCATTAAGTACATCTTAACGTCATCATAATGGCCTTGGAAGTCAAAAATACAAAATTGCATATTATGACGTCATTGTATTTATGGAAAATGTAGTGTATTTCTCTCAATATTCATCGATTCTCTTTGAAATGTCGATATGTTGTAGATAAGGCAATTCTCTACAAGATCACTTTTCACTAAGTTTCATTTTAATGAGGTCATCATAGTACAAAATTCAATTAAAGGCCACATGTCAGAATTTTCGTCATTTGCGTGTTATGTCTATGGAAGGTGAATTTCGTTCACATCATGAATCTACATGGCATTCATCTAAGAGCACTATCTATCTTATGTGTGCTCTGTTCTCTCCCAAATTGGGGTATGTTATAGCTGAGACCATGGGCTATAAAAAAAGGGTGACTTTGTTTTTTAATCAGATGTTGGGATCATGTTAAAATTTTCGATCGAAAGTGAAAATTGCAAATTTTGAAGGAATCATTAGGTGATACGTAACGAAGTCAACGTATCACCTTTTGATTTCGTCAAGATTTTTTTTTTTTTTTTTATTATTATTCTTCCTCGAATTTGTTCGCAGGATATCTCAAGACTGAATGAAGCCATTGTTATGAATCTTTCAATGATAATAGATCTTAGTCTAACTTAGAACTGCGTGACTTTTCAAAGACTCAAAGTCATCGTGACGTCATCCAGGCGCCATTTTGTAAAAATCAACTTATGATCATATCTTCATAACGGAAAGTAATTTTACATTCATATTTATCAAGATTAAGATCAATATCCGTCGGGTTAATTTGAGTTCAATAAATGCGCGCAAAAATGCGCGTACGCGTAGGCGCGCGCGTTAATGCGCGCGTAAAATTTTAAATTGCTCAAAATCGTCTTAAATTTTTTTTGCATACGTTTCAGGCCATTATAAGCATTTCATAAAAAATCACGCAAAACACGCATTTTTGCACGTTTTCGTTCGTCACGGCCGAACGAAAAATAATTTCTCCGCAAAAGCTTTTGACCGAATATTCCTCATATTTTTCCGGAAAATTTGATACCATGTTTAGCTCTTTATCACCATTAAAAACGGAATGAGCGTCCGTTCAAGATAACCGTCCGTACGCGCGATTTTTGTAATACATTGCATATATGGGCAAAAACATGCCTATAAAAAGTCCATTGGGATGAATAAGGATTGCCAATTTTTTTTTTCATATTTAGATAGAGTATGAGTCGGAGGTATGATTTCATATCTCATTTGGCCATTAAGTACATCTTAACGTCATCATAATGGCCTTGGAAGTCAAAAATACAAAATTGCATATTATGACGTCATTGTATTTATGGAAAATGTAGTGTATTTCTCTCAATATTCATCGATTCTCTTTGAAATGTCGATATGTTGTAGATAAGGCAATTCTCTACAAGATCACTTTTCACTAAGTTTCATTTTAATGAGGTCATCATAGTACAAAATTCAATTAAAGGCCACATGTCAGAATTTTCGTCATTTGCGTGTTATGTCTATGGAAGGTGAATTTCGTTCACATCATGAATCTACATGGCATTCATCTAAGAGCACTATCTATCTTATGTGTGCTCTGTTCTCTCCCAAATTGGGGTATGTTATAGCTGAGACCATGGGCTATAAAAAAGGGTGACTTTGTTTTTTAATCAGATGTTGGGATCATGTTAAAATTTTCGATCGAAAGTGAAAATTGCAAATTTTGAAGGAATCATTAGGTGATACGTAACGAAGTCAACGTATCACCTTTTGATTTCGTCAAGATTTTTTTTTTTTTTTTTATTATTATTCTTCCTCGAATTTGTTCGCAGGATATCTCAAGACTGAATGAAGCCATTGTTATGAATCTTTCAATGATAATAGATCTTAGTCTAACTTAGAACTGCGTGACTTTTCAAAGACTCAAAGTCATCGTGACGTCATCCAGGCGCCATTTTGTAAAAATCAACTTATGATCATATCTTCATAACGGAAAGTAATTTTACATTCATATTTATCAAGATTAAGATCAATATCCGTCGGGTTAATTTGAGTTCAATAAATGCGCGCAAAAATGCGCGTACGCGTAGGCGCGCGCGTTAATGCGCGCGTAAAATTTTAAATTGCTCAAAATCGTCTTAAATTTTTTTTGCATACGTTTCAGGCCATTATAAGCATTTCATAAAAAATCACGCAAAACACGCATTTTTGCACGTTTTCGTTCGTCACGGCCGAACGAAAAATAATTTCTCCGCAAAAGCTTTTGACCGAATATTCCTCATATTTTTCCGGAAAATTTGATACCATGTTTAGCTCTTTATCACCATTAAAAACGGAATGAGCGTCCGTTCAAGATAACCGTCCGTACGCGCGATTTTTGTAATACATTGCATATATGGGCAAAAACATGCCTATAAAAAGTCCATTGGGATGAATAAGGATTGCCAATTTTTTTTTTCATATTTAGATAGAGTATGAGTCGGAGGTATGATTTCATATCTCATTTGGCCATTAAGTACATCTTAACGTCATCATAATGGCCTTGGAAGTCAAAAATACAAAATTGCATATTATGACGTCATTGTATTTATGGAAAATGTAGTGTATTTCTCTCAATATTCATCGATTCTCTTTGAAATGTCGATATGTTGTAGATAAGGCAATTCTCTACAAGATCACTTTTCACTAAGTTTCATTTTAATGAGGTCATCATAGTACAAAATTCAATTAAAGGCCACATGTCAGAATTTTCGTCATTTGCGTGTTATGTCTATGGAAGGTGAATTTCGTTCACATCATGAATCTACATGGCATTCATCTAAGAGCACTATCTATCTTATGTGTGCTCTGTTCTCTCCCAAATTGGGGTATGTTATAGCTGAGACCATGGGCTATAAAAAAAGGGTGACTTTGTTTTTTAATCAGATGTTGGGATCATGTTAAAATTTTCGATCGAAAGTGAAAATTGCAAATTTTGAAGGAATCATTAGGTGATACGTAACGAAGTCAACGTATCACCTTTTGATTTCGTCAAGATTTTTTTTTTTTTTTTTTATATTATTCTTCCTCGAATTTGTTCGCAGGATATCTCAAGACTGAATGAAGCCATTGTTATGAATCTTTCAATGATAATAGATCTTAGTCTAACTTAGAACTGCGTGACTTTTCAAAGACTCAAAGTCATCGTGACGTCATCCAGGCGCCATTTTGTAAAAATCAACTTATGATCATATCTTCATAACGGAAAGTAATTTTACATTCATATTTATCAAGATTAAGATCAATATCCGTCGGGTTAATTTGAGTTCAATAAATGCGCGCAAAAATGCGCGTACGCGTAGGCGCGCGCGTTAATGCGCGCGTAAAATTTTAAATTGCTCAAAATCGTCTTAAATTTTTTTTGCATACGTTTCAGGCCATTATAAGCATTTCATAAAAAATCACGCAAAACACGCATTTTTGCACGTTTTCGTTCGTCACGGCCGAACGAAAAATAATTTCTCCGCAAAAGCTTTTGACCGAATATTCCTCATATTTTTCCGGAAAATTTGATACCATGTTTAGCTCTTTATCACCATTAAAAACGGAATGAGCGTCCGTTCAAGATAACCGTCCGTACGCGCGATTTTTGTAATACATTGCATATATGGGCAAAAACATGCCTATAAAAAGTCCATTGGGATGAATAAGGATTGCCAATTTTTTTTTTCATATTTAGATAGAGTATGAGTCGGAGGTATGATTTCATATCTCATTTGGCCATTAAGTACATCTTAACGTCATCATAATGGCCTTGGAAGTCAAAAATACAAAATTGCATATTATGACGTCATTGTATTTATGGAAAATGTAGTGTATTTCTCTCAATATTCATCGATTCTCTTTGAAATGTCGATATGTTGTAGATAAGGCAATTCTCTACAAGATCACTTTTCACTAAGTTTCATTTTAATGAGGTCATCATAGTACAAAATTCAATTAAAGGCCACATGTCAGAATTTTCGTCATTTGCGTGTTATGTCTATGGAAGGTGAATTTCGTTCACATCATGAATCTACATGGCATTCATCTAAGAGCACTATCTATCTTATGTGTGCTCTGTTCTCTCCCAAATTGGGGTATGTTATAGCTGAGACCATGGGCTATAAAAAAAGGGTGACTTTGTTTTTTAATCAGATGTTGGGATCATGTTAAAATTTTCGATCGAAAGTGAAAATTGCAAATTTTGAAGGAATCATTAGGTGATACGTAACGAAGTCAACGTATCACCTTTTGATTTCGTCAAGATTTTTTTTTTTTTTTTTATTATTATTCTTCCTCGAATTTGTTCGCAGGATATCTCAAGACTGAATGAAGCCATTGTTATGAATCTTTCAATGATAATAGATCTTAGTCTAACTTAGAACTGCGTGACTTTTCAAAGACTCAAAGTCATCGTGACGTCATCCAGGCGCCATTTTGTAAAAATCAACTTATGATCATATCTTCATAACGGAAAGTAATTTTACATTCATATTTATCAAGATTAAGATCAATATCCGTCGGGTTAATTTGAGTTCAATAAATGCGCGCAAAAATGCGCGTACGCGTAGGCGCGCGCGTTAATGCGCGCGTAAAATTTTAAATTGCTCAAAATCGTCTTAAATTTTTTTTGCATACGTTTCAGGCCATTATAAGCATTTCATAAAAAATCACGCAAAACACGCATTTTTGCACGTTTTCGTTCGTCACGGCCGAACGAAAAATAATTTCTCCGCAAAAGCTTTTGACCGAATATTCCTCATATTTTTCCGGAAAATTTGATACCATGTTTAGCTCTTTATCACCATTAAAAACGGAATGAGCGTCCGTTCAAGATAACCGTCCGTACGCGCGATTTTTGTAATACATTGCATATATGGGCAAAAACATGCCTATAAAAAGTCCATTGGGATGAATAAGGATTGCCAATTTTTTTTTTCATATTTAGATAGAGTATGAGTCGGAGGTATGATTTCATATCTCATTTGGCCATTAAGTACATCTTAACGTCATCATAATGGCCTTGGAAGTCAAAAATACAAAATTGCATATTATGACGTCATTGTATTTATGGAAAATGTAGTGTATTTCTCTCAATATTCATCGATTCTCTTTGAAATGTCGATATGTTGTAGATAAGGCAATTCTCTACAAGATCACTTTTCACTAAGTTTCATTTTAATGAGGTCATCATAGTACAAAATTCAATTAAAGGCCACATGTCAGAATTTTCGTCATTTGCGTGTTATGTCTATGGAAGGTGAATTTCGTTCACATCATGAATCTACATGGCATTCATCTAAGAGCACTATCTATCTTATGTGTGCTCTGTTCTCTCCCAAATTGGGGTATGTTATAGCTGAGACCATGGGCTATAAAAAAGGGTGACTTTGTTTTTTAATCAGATGTTGGGATCATGTTAAAATTTTCGATCGAAAGTGAAAATTGCAAATTTTGAAGGAATCATTAGGTGATACGTAACGAAGTCAACGTATCACCTTTTGATTTCGTCAAGATTTTTTTTTTTTTTTTTATTATTATTCTTCCTCGAATTTGTTCGCAGGATATCTCAAGACTGAATGAAGCCATTGTTATGAATCTTTCAATGATAATAGATCTTAGTCTAACTTAGAACTGCGTGACTTTTCAAAGACTCAAAGTCATCGTGACGTCATCCAGGCGCCATTTTGTAAAAATCAACTTATGATCATATCTTCATAACGGAAAGTAATTTTACATTCATATTTATCAAGATTAAGATCAATATCCGTCGGGTTAATTTGAGTTCAATAAATGCGCGCAAAAATGCGCGTACGCGTAGGCGCGCGCGTTAATGCGCGCGTAAAATTTTAAATTGCTCAAAATCGTCTTAAATTTTTTTTGCATACGTTTCAGGCCATTATAAGCATTTCATAAAAAATCACGCAAAACACGCATTTTTGCACGTTTTCGTTCGTCACGGCCGAACGAAAAATAATTTCTCCGCAAAAGCTTTTGACCGAATATTCCTCATATTTTTCCGGAAAATTTGATACCATGTTTAGCTCTTTATCACCATTAAAAACGGAATGAGCGTCCGTTCAAGATAACCGTCCGTACGCGCGATTTTTGTAATACATTGCATATATGGGCAAAAACATGCCTATAAAAAGTCCATTGGGATGAATAAGGATTGCCAATTTTTTTTTTCATATTTAGATAGAGTATGAGTCGGAGGTATGATTTCATATCTCATTTGGCCATTAAGTACATCTTAACGTCATCATAATGGCCTTGGAAGTCAAAAATACAAAATTGCATATTATGACGTCATTGTATTTATGGAAAATGTAGTGTATTTCTCTCAATATTCATCGATTCTCTTTGAAATGTCGATATGTTGTAGATAAGGCAATTCTCTACAAGATCACTTTTCACTAAGTTTCATTTTAATGAGGTCATCATAGTACAAAATTCAATTAAAGGCCACATGTCAGAATTTTCGTCATTTGCGTGTTATGTCTATGGAAGGTGAATTTCGTTCACATCATGAATCTACATGGCATTCATCTAAGAGCACTATCTATCTTATGTGTGCTCTGTTCTCTCCCAAATTGGGGTATGTTATAGCTGAGACCATGGGCTATAAAAAAGGGTGACTTTGTTTTTTAATCAGATGTTGGGATCATGTTAAAATTTTCGATCGAAAGTGAAAATTGCAAATTTTGAAGGAATCATTAGGTGATACGTAACGAAGTCAACGTATCACCTTTTGATTTCGTCAAGATTTTTTTTTTTTTTTTTATTATTATTCTTCCTCGAATTTGTTCGCAGGATATCTCAAGACTGAATGAAGCCATTGTTATGAATCTTTCAATGATAATAGATCTTAGTCTAACTTAGAACTGCGTGACTTTTCAAAGACTCAAAGTCATCGTGACGTCATCCAGGCGCCATTTTGTAAAAATCAACTTATGATCATATCTTCATAACGGAAAGTAATTTTACATTCATATTTATCAAGATTAAGATCAATATCCGTCGGGTTAATTTGAGTTCAATAAATGCGCGCAAAAATGCGCGTACGCGTAGGCGCGCGCGTTAATGCGCGCGTAAAATTTTAAATTGCTCAAAATCGTCTTAAATTTTTTTTGCATACGTTTCAGGCCATTATAAGCATTTCATAAAAAATCACGCAAAACACGCATTTTTGCACGTTTTCGTTCGTCACGGCCGAACGAAAAATAATTTCTCCGCAAAAGCTTTTGACCGAATATTCCTCATATTTTTCCGGAAAATTTGATACCATGTTTAGCTCTTTATCACCATTAAAAACGGAATGAGCGTCCGTTCAAGATAACCGTCCGTACGCGCGATTTTTGTAATACATTGCATATATGGGCAAAAACATGCCTATAAAAAGTCCATTGGGATGAATAAGGATTGCCAATTTTTTTTTTCATATTTAGATAGAGTATGAGTCGGAGGTATGATTTCATATCTCATTTGGCCATTAAGTACATCTTAACGTCATCATAATGGCCTTGGAAGTCAAAAATACAAAATTGCATATTATGACGTCATTGTATTTATGGAAAATGTAGTGTATTTCTCTCAATATTCATCGATTCTCTTTGAAATGTCGATATGTTGTAGATAAGGCAATTCTCTACAAGATCACTTTTCACTAAGTTTCATTTTAATGAGGTCATCATAGTACAAAATTCAATTAAAGGCCACATGTCAGAATTTTCGTCATTTGCGTGTTATGTCTATGGAAGGTGAATTTCGTTCACATCATGAATCTACATGGCATTCATCTAAGAGCACTATCTATCTTATGTGTGCTCTGTTCTCTCCCAAATTGGGGTATGTTATAGCTGAGACCATGGGCTATAAAAAAGGGTGACTTTGTTTTTTAATCAGATGTTGGGATCATGTTAAAATTTTCGATCGAAAGTGAAAATTGCAAATTTTGAAGGAATCATTAGGTGATACGTAACGAAGTCAACGTATCACCTTTTGATTTCGTCAAGATTTTTTTTTTTTTTTTTTATTATTATTCTTCCTCGAATTTGTTCGCAGGATATCTCAAGACTGAATGAAGCCATTGTTATGAATCTTTCAATGATAATAGATCTTAGTCTAACTTAGAACTGCGTGACTTTTCAAAGACTCAAAGTCATCGTGACGTCATCCAGGCGCCATTTTGTAAAAATCAACTTATGATCATATCTTCATAACGGAAAGTAATTTTACATTCATATTTATCAAGATTAAGATCAATATCCGTCGGGTTAATTTGAGTTCAATAAATGCGCGCAAAAATGCGCGTACGCGTAGGCGCGCGCGTTAATGCGCGCGTAAAATTTTAAATTGCTCAAAATCGTCTTAAATTTTTTTTGCATACGTTTCAGGCCATTATAAGCATTTCATAAAAAATCACGCAAAACACGCATTTTTGCACGTTTTCGTTCGTCACGGCCGAACGAAAAATAATTTCTCCGCAAAAGCTTTTGACCGAATATTCCTCATATTTTTCCGGAAAATTTGATACCATGTTTAGCTCTTTATCACCATTAAAAACGGAATGAGCGTCCGTTCAAGATAACCGTCCGTACGCGCGATTTTTGTAATACATTGCATATATGGGCAAAAACATGCCTATAAAAAGTCCATTGGGATGAATAAGGATTGCCAATTTTTTTTTTCATATTTAGATAGAGTATGAGTCGGAGGTATGATTTCATATCTCATTTGGCCATTAAGTACATCTTAACGTCATCATAATGGCCTTGGAAGTCAAAAATACAAAATTGCATATTATGACGTCATTGTATTTATGGAAAATGTAGTGTATTTCTCTCAATATTCATCGATTCTCTTTGAAATGTCGATATGTTGTAGATAAGGCAATTCTCTACAAGATCACTTTTCACTAAGTTTCATTTTAATGAGGTCATCATAGTACAAAATTCAATTAAAGGCCACATGTCAGAATTTTCGTCATTTGCGTGTTATGTCTATGGAAGGTGAATTTCGTTCACATCATGAATCTACATGGCATTCATCTAAGAGCACTATCTATCTTATGTGTGCTCTGTTCTCTCCCAAATTGGGGTATGTTATAGCTGAGACCATGGGCTATAAAAAAGGGTGACTTTGTTTTTTAATCAGATGTTGGGATCATGTTAAAATTTTCGATCGAAAGTGAAAATTGCAAATTTTGAAGGAATCATTAGGTGATACGTAACGAAGTCAACGTATCACCTTTTGATTTCGTCAAGATTTTTTTTTTTTTTTTTATTATTATTCTTCCTCGAATTTGTTCGCAGGATATCTCAAGACTGAATGAAGCCATTGTTATGAATCTTTCAATGATAATAGATCTTAGTCTAACTTAGAACTGCGTGACTTTTCAAAGACTCAAAGTCATCGTGACGTCATCCAGGCGCCATTTTGTAAAAATCAACTTATGATCATATCTTCATAACGGAAAGTAATTTTACATTCATATTTATCAAGATTAAGATCAATATCCGTCGGGTTAATTTGAGTTCAATAAATGCGCGCAAAAATGCGCGTACGCGTAGGCGCGCGCGTTAATGCGCGCGTAAAATTTTAAATTGCTCAAAATCGTCTTAAATTTTTTTTGCATACGTTTCAGGCCATTATAAGCATTTCATAAAAAATCACGCAAAACACGCATTTTTGCACGTTTTCGTTCGTCACGGCCGAACGAAAAATAATTTCTCCGCAAAAGCTTTTGACCGAATATTCCTCATATTTTTCCGGAAAATTTGATACCATGTTTAGCTCTTTATCACCATTAAAAACGGAATGAGCGTCCGTTCAAGATAACCGTCCGTACGCGCGATTTTTGTAATACATTGCATATATGGGCAAAAACATGCCTATAAAAAGTCCATTGGGATGAATAAGGATTGCCAATTTTTTTTTTCATATTTAGATAGAGTATGAGTCGGAGGTATGATTTCATATCTCATTTGGCCATTAAGTACATCTTAACGTCATCATAATGGCCTTGGAAGTCAAAAATACAAAATTGCATATTATGACGTCATTGTATTTATGGAAAATGTAGTGTATTTCTCTCAATATTCATCGATTCTCTTTGAAATGTCGATATGTTGTAGATAAGGCAATTCTCTACAAGATCACTTTTCACTAAGTTTCATTTTAATGAGGTCATCATAGTACAAAATTCAATTAAAGGCCACATGTCAGAATTTTCGTCATTTGCGTGTTATGTCTATGGAAGGTGAATTTCGTTCACATCATGAATCTACATGGCATTCATCTAAGAGCACTATCTATCTTATGTGTGCTCTGTTCTCTCCCAAATTGGGGTATGTTATAGCTGAGACCATGGGCTATAAAAAAGGGTGACTTTGTTTTTTAATCAGATGTTGGGATCATGTTAAAATTTTCGATCGAAAGTGAAAATTGCAAATTTTGAAGGAATCATTAGGTGATACGTAACGAAGTCAACGTATCACCTTTTGATTTCGTCAAGATTTTTTTTTTTTTTTTTATTATTATTCTTCCTCGAATTTGTTCGCAGGATATCTCAAGACTGAATGAAGCCATTGTTATGAATCTTTCAATGATAATAGATCTTAGTCTAACTTAGAACTGCGTGACTTTTCAAAGACTCAAAGTCATCGTGACGTCATCCAGGCGCCATTTTGTAAAAATCAACTTATGATCATATCTTCATAACGGAAAGTAATTTTACATTCATATTTATCAAGATTAAGATCAATATCCGTCGGGTTAATTTGAGTTCAATAAATGCGCGCAAAAATGCGCGTACGCGTAGGCGCGCGCGTTAATGCGCGCGTAAAATTTTAAATTGCTCAAAATCGTCTTAAATTTTTTTTGCATACGTTTCAGGCCATTATAAGCATTTCATAAAAAATCACGCAAAACACGCATTTTTGCACGTTTTCGTTCGTCACGGCCGAACGAAAAATAATTTCTCCGCAAAAGCTTTTGACCGAATATTCCTCATATTTTTCCGGAAAATTTGATACCATGTTTAGCTCTTTATCACCATTAAAAACGGAATGAGCGTCCGTTCAAGATAACCGTCCGTACGCGCGATTTTTGTAATACATTGCATATATGGGCAAAAACATGCCTATAAAAAGTCCATTGGGATGAATAAGGATTGCCAATTTTTTTTTTCATATTTAGATAGAGTATGAGTCGGAGGTATGATTTCATATCTCATTTGGCCATTAAGTACATCTTAACGTCATCATAATGGCCTTGGAAGTCAAAAATACAAAATTGCATATTATGACGTCATTGTATTTATGGAAAATGTAGTGTATTTCTCTCAATATTCATCGATTCTCTTTGAAATGTCGATATGTTGTAGATAAGGCAATTCTCTACAAGATCACTTTTCACTAAGTTTCATTTTAATGAGGTCATCATAGTACAAAATTCAATTAAAGGCCACATGTCAGAATTTTCGTCATTTGCGTGTTATGTCTATGGAAGGTGAATTTCGTTCACATCATGAATCTACATGGCATTCATCTAAGAGCACTATCTATCTTATGTGTGCTCTGTTCTCTCCCAAATTGGGGTATGTTATAGCTGAGACCATGGGCTATAAAAAAGGGTGACTTTGTTTTTTAATCAGATGTTGGGATCATGTTAAAATTTTCGATCGAAAGTGAAAATTGCAAATTTTGAAGGAATCATTAGGTGATACGTAACGAAGTCAACGTATCACCTTTTGATTTCGTCAAGATTTTTTTTTTTTTTTTTATTATTATTCTTCCTCGAATTTGTTCGCAGGATATCTCAAGACTGAATGAAGCCATTGTTATGAATCTTTCAATGATAATAGATCTTAGTCTAACTTAGAACTGCGTGACTTTTCAAAGACTCAAAGTCATCGTGACGTCATCCAGGCGCCATTTTGTAAAAATCAACTTATGATCATATCTTCATAACGGAAAGTAATTTTACATTCATATTTATCAAGATTAAGATCAATATCCGTCGGGTTAATTTGAGTTCAATAAATGCGCGCAAAAATGCGCGTACGCGTAGGCGCGCGCGTTAATGCGCGCGTAAAATTTTAAATTGCTCAAAATCGTCTTAAATTTTTTTTGCATACGTTTCAGGCCATTATAAGCATTTCATAAAAAATCACGCAAAACACGCATTTTTGCACGTTTTCGTTCGTCACGGCCGAACGAAAAATAATTTCTCCGCAAAAGCTTTTGACCGAATATTCCTCATATTTTTCCGGAAAATTTGATACCATGTTTAGCTCTTTATCACCATTAAAAACGGAATGAGCGTCCGTTCAAGATAACCGTCCGTACGCGCGATTTTTGTAATACATTGCATATATGGGCAAAAACATGCCTATAAAAAGTCCATTGGGATGAATAAGGATTGCCAATTTTTTTTTTCATATTTAGATAGAGTATGAGTCGGAGGTATGATTTCATATCTCATTTGGCCATTAAGTACATCTTAACGTCATCATAATGGCCTTGGAAGTCAAAAATACAAAATTGCATATTATGACGTCATTGTATTTATGGAAAATGTAGTGTATTTCTCTCAATATTCATCGATTCTCTTTGAAATGTCGATATGTTGTAGATAAGGCAATTCTCTACAAGATCACTTTTCACTAAGTTTCATTTTAATGAGGTCATCATAGTACAAAATTCAATTAAAGGCCACATGTCAGAATTTTCGTCATTTGCGTGTTATGTCTATGGAAGGTGAATTTCGTTCACATCATGAATCTACATGGCATTCATCTAAGAGCACTATCTATCTTATGTGTGCTCTGTTCTCTCCCAAATTGGGGTATGTTATAGCTGAGACCATGGGCTATAAAAAAGGGTGACTTTGTTTTTTAATCAGATGTTGGGATCATGTTAAAATTTTCGATCGAAAGTGAAAATTGCAAATTTTGAAGGAATCATTAGGTGATACGTAACGAAGTCAACGTATCACCTTTTGATTTCGTCAAGATTTTTTTTTTTTTTTTTATTATTATTCTTCCTCGAATTTGTTCGCAGGATATCTCAAGACTGAATGAAGCCATTGTTATGAATCTTTCAATGATAATAGATCTTAGTCTAACTTAGAACTGCGTGACTTTTCAAAGACTCAAAGTCATCGTGACGTCATCCAGGCGCCATTTTGTAAAAATCAACTTATGATCATATCTTCATAACGGAAAGTAATTTTACATTCATATTTATCAAGATTAAGATCAATATCCGTCGGGTTAATTTGAGTTCAATAAATGCGCGCAAAAATGCGCGTACGCGTAGGCGCGCGCGTTAATGCGCGCGTAAAATTTTAAATTGCTCAAAATCGTCTTAAATTTTTTTTGCATACGTTTCAGGCCATTATAAGCATTTCATAAAAAATCACGCAAAACACGCATTTTTGCACGTTTTCGTTCGTCACGGCCGAACGAAAAATAATTTCTCCGCAAAAGCTTTTGACCGAATATTCCTCATATTTTTCCGGAAAATTTGATACCATGTTTAGCTCTTTATCACCATTAAAAACGGAATGAGCGTCCGTTCAAGATAACCGTCCGTACGCGCGATTTTTGTAATACATTGCATATATGGGCAAAAACATGCCTATAAAAAGTCCATTGGGATGAATAAGGATTGCCAATTTTTTTTTTCATATTTAGATAGAGTATGAGTCGGAGGTATGATTTCATATCTCATTTGGCCATTAAGTACATCTTAACGTCATCATAATGGCCTTGGAAGTCAAAAATACAAAATTGCATATTATGACGTCATTGTATTTATGGAAAATGTAGTGTATTTCTCTCAATATTCATCGATTCTCTTTGAAATGTCGATATGTTGTAGATAAGGCAATTCTCTACAAGATCACTTTTCACTAAGTTTCATTTTAATGAGGTCATCATAGTACAAAATTCAATTAAAGGCCACATGTCAGAATTTTCGTCATTTGCGTGTTATGTCTATGGAAGGTGAATTTCGTTCACATCATGAATCTACATGGCATTCATCTAAGAGCACTATCTATCTTATGTGTGCTCTGTTCTCTCCCAAATTGGGGTATGTTATAGCTGAGACCATGGGCTATAAAAAAGGGTGACTTTGTTTTTTAATCAGATGTTGGGATCATGTTAAAATTTTCGATCGAAAGTGAAAATTGCAAATTTTGAAGGAATCATTAGGTGATACGTAACGAAGTCAACGTATCACCTTTTGATTTCGTCAAGATTTTTTTTTTTTTTTTTATTATTATTCTTCCTCGAATTTGTTCGCAGGATATCTCAAGACTGAATGAAGCCATTGTTATGAATCTTTCAATGATAATAGATCTTAGTCTAACTTAGAACTGCGTGACTTTTCAAAGACTCAAAGTCATCGTGACGTCATCCAGGCGCCATTTTGTAAAAATCAACTTATGATCATATCTTCATAACGGAAAGTAATTTTACATTCATATTTATCAAGATTAAGATCAATATCCGTCGGGTTAATTTGAGTTCAATAAATGCGCGCAAAAATGCGCGTACGCGTAGGCGCGCGCGTTAATGCGCGCGTAAAATTTTAAATTGCTCAAAATCGTCTTAAATTTTTTTTGCATACGTTTCAGGCCATTATAAGCATTTCATAAAAAATCACGCAAAACACGCATTTTTGCACGTTTTCGTTCGTCACGGCCGAACGAAAAATAATTTCTCCGCAAAAGCTTTTGACCGAATATTCCTCATATTTTTCCGGAAAATTTGATACCATGTTTAGCTCTTTATCACCATTAAAAACGGAATGAGCGTCCGTTCAAGATAACCGTCCGTACGCGCGATTTTTGTAATACATTGCATATATGGGCAAAAACATGCCTATAAAAAGTCCATTGGGATGAATAAGGATTGCCAATTTTTTTTTTCATATTTAGATAGAGTATGAGTCGGAGGTATGATTTCATATCTCATTTGGCCATTAAGTACATCTTAACGTCATCATAATGGCCTTGGAAGTCAAAAATACAAAATTGCATATTATGACGTCATTGTATTTATGGAAAATGTAGTGTATTTCTCTCAATATTCATCGATTCTCTTTGAAATGTCGATATGTTGTAGATAAGGCAATTCTCTACAAGATCACTTTTCACTAAGTTTCATTTTAATGAGGTCATCATAGTACAAAATTCAATTAAAGGCCACATGTCAGAATTTTCGTCATTTGCGTGTTATGTCTATGGAAGGTGAATTTCGTTCACATCATGAATCTACATGGCATTCATCTAAGAGCACTATCTATCTTATGTGTGCTCTGTTCTCTCCCAAATTGGGGTATGTTATAGCTGAGACCATGGGCTATAAAAAAGGGTGACTTTGTTTTTTAATCAGATGTTGGGATCATGTTAAAATTTTCGATCGAAAGTGAAAATTGCAAATTTTGAAGGAATCATTAGGTGATACGTAACGAAGTCAACGTATCACCTTTTGATTTCGTCAAGATTTTTTTTTTTTTTTTTATTATTATTCTTCCTCGAATTTGTTCGCAGGATATCTCAAGACTGAATGAAGCCATTGTTATGAATCTTTCAATGATAATAGATCTTAGTCTAACTTAGAACTGCGTGACTTTTCAAAGACTCAAAGTCATCGTGACGTCATCCAGGCGCCATTTTGTAAAAATCAACTTATGATCATATCTTCATAACGGAAAGTAATTTTACATTCATATTTATCAAGATTAAGATCAATATCCGTCGGGTTAATTTGAGTTCAATAAATGCGCGCAAAAATGCGCGTACGCGTAGGCGCGCGCGTTAATGCGCGCGTAAAATTTTAAATTGCTCAAAATCGTCTTAAATTTTTTTTGCATACGTTTCAGGCCATTATAAGCATTTCATAAAAAATCACGCAAAACACGCATTTTTGCACGTTTTCGTTCGTCACGGCCGAACGAAAAATAATTTCTCCGCAAAAGCTTTTGACCGAATATTCCTCATATTTTTCCGGAAAATTTGATACCATGTTTAGCTCTTTATCACCATTAAAAACGGAATGAGCGTCCGTTCAAGATAACCGTCCGTACGCGCGATTTTTGTAATACATTGCATATATGGGCAAAAACATGCCTATAAAAAGTCCATTGGGATGAATAAGGATTGCCAATTTTTTTTTTCATATTTAGATAGAGTATGAGTCGGAGGTATGATTTCATATCTCATTTGGCCATTAAGTACATCTTAACGTCATCATAATGGCCTTGGAAGTCAAAAATACAAAATTGCATATTATGACGTCATTGTATTTATGGAAAATGTAGTGTATTTCTCTCAATATTCATCGATTCTCTTTGAAATGTCGATATGTTGTAGATAAGGCAATTCTCTACAAGATCACTTTTCACTAAGTTTCATTTTAATGAGGTCATCATAGTACAAAATTCAATTAAAGGCCACATGTCAGAATTTTCGTCATTTGCGTGTTATGTCTATGGAAGGTGAATTTCGTTCACATCATGAATCTACATGGCATTCATCTAAGAGCACTATCTATCTTATGTGTGCTCTGTTCTCTCCCAAATTGGGGTATGTTATAGCTGAGACCATGGGCTATAAAAAAGGGTGACTTTGTTTTTTAATCAGATGTTGGGATCATGTTAAAATTTTCGATCGAAAGTGAAAATTGCAAATTTTGAAGGAATCATTAGGTGATACGTAACGAAGTCAACGTATCACCTTTTGATTTCGTCAAGATTTTTTTTTTTTTTTTTATTATTATTCTTCCTCGAATTTGTTCGCAGGATATCTCAAGACTGAATGAAGCCATTGTTATGAATCTTTCAATGATAATAGATCTTAGTCTAACTTAGAACTGCGTGACTTTTCAAAGACTCAAAGTCATCGTGACGTCATCCAGGCGCCATTTTGTAAAAATCAACTTATGATCATATCTTCATAACGGAAAGTAATTTTACATTCATATTTATCAAGATTAAGATCAATATCCGTCGGGTAATTTGAGTTCAATAAATGCGCGCAAAAATGCGCGTACGCGTAGGCGCGCGCGTTAATGCGCGCGTAAAATTTTAAATTGCTCAAAATCGTCTTAAATTTTTTTTGCATACGTTTCAGGCCATTATAAGCATTTCATAAAAAATCACGCAAAACACGCATTTTTGCACGTTTTCGTTCGTCACGGCCGAACGAAAAATAATTTCTCCGCAAAAGCTTTTGACCGAATATTCCTCATATTTTTCCGGAAAATTTGATACCATGTTTAGCTCTTTATCACCATTAAAAACGGAATGAGCGTCCGTTCAAGATAACCGTCCGTACGCGCGATTTTTGTAATACATTGCATATATGGGCAAAAACATGCCTATAAAAAGTCCATTGGGATGAATAAGGATTGCCAATTTTTTTTTTCATATTTAGATAGAGTATGAGTCGGAGGTATGATTTCATATCTCATTTGGCCATTAAGTACATCTTAACGTCATCATAATGGCCTTGGAAGTCAAAAATACAAAATTGCATATTATGACGTCATTGTATTTATGGAAAATGTAGTGTATTTCTCTCAATA
Source organism: Strongylocentrotus purpuratus (assembly GCF_000002235.5). Taxonomy (NCBI): domain Eukaryota; kingdom Metazoa; phylum Echinodermata; class Echinoidea; order Camarodonta; family Strongylocentrotidae; genus Strongylocentrotus; species Strongylocentrotus purpuratus. The sequence goes on along the minus strand of NW_022145040.1, from coordinate 10,989 downwards.
TTCATCGATTCTCTTTGAAATGTCGATATGTTGTAGATAAGGCAATTCTCTACAAGATCACTTTTCACTAAGTTTCATTTTAATGAGGTCATCATAGTACAAAATTCAATTAAAGGCCACATGTCAGAATTTTCGTCATTTGCGTGTTATGTCTATGGAAGGTGAATTTCGTTCACATCATGAATCTACATGGCATTCATCTAAGAGCACTATCTATCTTATGTGTGCTCTGTTCTCTCCCAAATTGGGGTATGTTATAGCTGAGACCATGGGCTATAAAAAAGGGTGACTTTGTTTTTTAATCAGATGTTGGGATCATGTTAAAATTTTCGATCGAAAGTGAAATTGCAAATTTTGAAGGAATCATTAGGTGATACGTAACGAAGTCAACGTATCACCTTTTGATTTCGTCAAGATTTTTTTTTTTTTTTTATTATTATTCTTCCTCGAATTTGTTCGCAGGATATCTCAAGACTGAATGAAGCCATTGTTATGAATCTTTCAATGATAATAGATCTTAGTCTAACTTAGAACTGCGTGACTTTTCAAAGACTCAAAGTCATCGTGACGTCATCCAGGCGCCATTTTGTAAAAATCAACTTATGATCATATCTTCATAACGGAAAGTAATTTTACATTCATATTTATCAAGATTAAGATCAATATCCGTCGGGTCAATTTGAGGTTCAATAAATGCGCGCAAAAATGCGCGTACGCGTAGGCGCGCGCGTTAATGCGCGCGTAAAATTTTAAATTGCTCAAAATCGTCTTAAATTTTTTTTGCATACGTTTCAGGCCATTATAAGCATTTCATAAAAAATCACGCAAAACACGCATTTTTGCACGTTTTCGTTCGTCACGGCCGAACGAAAAATAATTTCTCCGCAAAAGCTTTTGACCGAATATTCCTCATATTTTTCCGGAAAATTTGATACCATGTTTAGCTCTTTATCACCATTAAAAACGGAATGAGCGTCCGTTCAAGATAACCGTCCGTACGCGCGATTTTTGTAATACATTGCATATATGGGCAAAAACATGCCTATAAAAAGTCCATTGGGATGAATAAGGATTGCCAATTTTTTTTTTCATATTTAGATAGAGTATGAGTCGGAGGTATGATTTCATATCTCATTTGGCCATTAAGTACATCTTAACGTCATCATAATGGCCTTGGAAGTCAAAAATACAAAATTGCATATTATGACGTCATTGTATTTATGGAAAATGTAGTGTATTTCTCTCAATATTCATCGATTCTCTTTGAAATGTCGATATGTTGTAGATAAGGCAATTCTCTACAAGATCACTTTTCACTAAGTTTCATTTTAATGAGGTCATCATAGTACAAAATTCAATTAAAGGCCACATGTCAGAATTTTCGTCATTTGCGTGTTATGTCTATGGAAGGTGAATTTCGTTCACATCATGAATCTACATGGCATTCATCTATGAGCACTATCTATCTTATGTGTGCTCTGTTTCTCTCCCAAATTGGGGTATGTTATAGCTGAGACCATGGGCTATAAAAAAGGGTGACTTTGTTTTTTAATCAGATGTTGGGATCATGTTAAAATTTTCGATCGAAAGTGAAATTGCAAATTTTGAAGGAATCATTAGGTGATACGTAACGAAGTCAACGTATCACCTTTTGATTTCGTCAAGATTTTTTTTTTTTTTTTTTATTATTCTTCCTCGAATTTGTTCGCAGGATATCTCAAGACTGAATGAAGCCATTGTTATGAATCTTTCAATGATAATAGATCTTAGTCTAACTTAGAACTGCGTGACTTTTCAAAGACTCAAAGTCATCGTGACGTCATCCAGGCGCCATTTTGTAAAAATCAACTTATGATCATATCTTCATAACGGAAAGTAATTTTACATTCATATTTATCAAGATTAAGATCAATATCCGTCGGGTCAATTTGAGTTCAATAAATGCGCGCAAAAATGCGCGTACGCGTAGGCGCGCGCGTTAATGCGCGCGTAAAATTTTAAATTGCTCAAAATCGTCTTAAATTTTTTTTGCATACGTTTCAGGCCATTATAAGCATTTCATAAAAAATCACGCAAAACACGCATTTTTGCACGTTTTCGTTCGTCACGGCCGAACGAAAAATAATTTCTCCGCAAAAGCTTTTGACCGAATATTCCTCATATTTTTCCGGAAAATTTGATACCATGTTTAGCTCTTTATCACTATTAAAAACGGAATGAGCGTCCGTTCAAGATAACCGTCCGTACGCGCGATTTTTGTAATACATTGCATATATGGGCAAAAACATGCCTATAAAAAGTCCATTGGGATGAATAGGATTGCCAATTTTTTTTTTCATATTTAGATAGAGTATGAGTCGGAGGTATGATTTCATATCTCATTTGGCCATTAAGTACATCTTAACGTCATCATAATGGCCTTGGAAGTCAAAAATACAAAATTGCATATTATGACGTCATTGTATTTATGGAAAATGTAGTGTATTTCTCTCAATATTCATCGATTCTCTTTGAAATGTCGATATGTTGTAGATAAGGCAATTCTCTACAAGATCACTTTTCACTAAGTTTCATTTTAATGAGGTCATCATAGTACAAAATTCAATTAAAGGCCACATGTCAGAATTTTCGTCATTTGCGTGTTATGTCTATGGAAGGTGAATTTCGTTCACATCATGAATCTACATGGCATTCATCTATGAGCACTATCTATCTTATGTGTGCTCTGTTCTCTCCCAAATTGGGGTATGTTATAGCTGAGACCATGGGCTATAAAAAAGGGTGACTTTGTTTTTTAATCAGATGTTGGGATCATGTTAAAATTTTCGATCGAAAGTGAAATTGCAAATTTTGAAGGAATCATTAGGTGATACGTAACGAAGTCAACGTATCACCTTTTGATTTCGTCAAGATTTTTTTTTATTTTTTTATTATTATTCTTCCTCGAATTTGTTCGCAGGATATCTCAAGACTGAATGAAGCCATTGTTATGAATCTTTCAATGATAATAGATCTTAGTCTAACTTAGAACTGCGTGACTTTTCAAAGACTCAAAGTCATCGTGACGTCATCCAGGCGCCATTTTGTAAAAATCAACTTATGATCATATCTTCATAACGGAAAGTAATTTACATTCATATTTATCAAGATTAAGATCAATATCCGTCGGGTTAATTTGAGTTCAATAAATGCGCGCAAAAATGCGCGTACGCGTAGGCGCGCGCGTTAATGCGCGCGTAAAATTTTAAATTGCTCAAAATCGTCTTAAATTTTTTTTGCATACGTTTCAGGCCATTATAAGCATTTCATAAAAAATCACGCAAAACACGCATTTTTGCACGTTTTCGTTCGTCACGGCCGAACGAAAAATAATTTCTCCGCAAAAGCTTTTGACCGAATATTCCTCATATTTTTCCGGAAAATTTGATACCATGTTTAGCTCTTTATCACCATTAAAAACGGAATGAGCGTCCGTTCAAGATAACCGTCCGTACGCGCGATTTTTGTAATACATTGCATATATGGGCAAAAACATGCCTATAAAAAGTCCATTGGGATGAATAGGGATTGCCAATTTTTTTTTTCATATTTAGATAGAGTATGAGTCGGAGGTATGATTTCATATCTCATTTGGCCATTAAGTACATCTTAACGTCATCATAATGGCCTTGGAAGTCAAAAATACAAAATTGCATATTATGACGTCATTGTATTTATGGAAAATGTAGTGTATTTCTCTCAATATTCATCGATTCTCTTTGAAATGTCGATATGTTGTAGATAAGGCAATTCTCTACAAGATCACTTTTCACTAAGTTTCATTTTAATGAGGTCATCATAGTACAAAATTCAATTAAAGGCCACATGTCAGAATTTTCGTCATTTGCGTGTTATGTCTATGGAAGGTGAATTTCGTTCACATCATGAATCTACATGGCATTCATCTATGAGCACTATCTATCTTATGTGTGCTCTGTTCTCTCCCAAATTGGGGTATGTTATAGCTGAGACCATGGGCTATAAAAAAGGGTGACTTTGTTTTTTAATCAGATGTTGGGATCATGTTAAAATTTTCGATCGAAAGTGAAAATTGCAAATTTTGAAGGAATCATTAGGTGATACGTAACGAAGTCAATATCATCACTTTTGATTTCGTCAAGATTTTTTTTTATTTTTTTATTATTATTCTTCCTCGAATTTGTTCGCAGGATATCTCAAGACTGAATGAAGCCATTGTTATGAATCTTTCAATGATAATAGATCTTAGTCTAACTTAGAACTGCGTGACTTTTCAAAGACTCAAAGTCATCGTGACGTCATTTAGTTTTTCGATCAGATGATGGTATCATGTCACAATTTTCATTGAAAGTCGAATTTGCAATTCCGTAGAACTTTGCAGTAATTATGATGTCACGTATGTCCTATTTGTGAAATTTTAACGTGCAGTGTCCTAGTATTGAGTTTAATTGATGATGTTTGATTTCAATAAAAATAAAAGAACAACAATGCATTGCGGCATAAACGGATGAATTAGGAAATGTTTTACAAATTTAAAACAATATATTCAAACATTCATATCAAATAACATCAAATTTAAAGAATTGAACCTGAATGAGTAATTTGTTAAAAACAATATTCAACTTCGAAATTTGTATTTCATTTTTGATCTTCCGAAATCATTTGATATAAAAAGGAGATACACAAAGTGAAGAAGAACATGATGATGATGTAAAGCAAAGAAAGAAAAGAAAGTTGATGGTAAGATGGTAAGAGGATAGACAGAGGGTATAGTAACACTATCCTAAGGTATCGATATCAATATTCAAGCATTACACATTATACAAATTACAAATGATAGAGGCGAAGTTATTATGCGAATACTTATATGACAAATTGTACACATTTATATTTTTTCCTCTAGGTAATAGCTACTACAAGAAAAAGGTTATGTTTTATCCAACTGTAAAAAAAGGGGAATTATTAGAAGAAGTAAAAGTAGAAGAAGAAAGAGGGAAAAGAGAATTGAGAAAAAAGGAGATGGGTGAGATGCCTTGCTGCTTCCTCTTTATCTCTTGTTCTGTCTCGATCTGCCTCTCTATTTCTGTATAGTCTCCCCCTTTCTCTCTGCATCATCCCAGTGTCTCATTTATTAGTGTATTACATGTATACAAATCAAATCAAAGGAAATTTGAGGCAATTTCAATCGTTTAGCCATTCACTGCCATGCATACTAACAATCATTTCTAGAATTAACATCTTATAGATGTTGGTTTATGATGGGTAAAATATAAATATCTTACTCATATTTTATATTGAATCAGGACTAAATAAATCACTGTGTTCATGTTTAATTGATAAAAAAAGGGATTAAAAACTTTATTTGCATGTTATCTCAAGACTTGACAGATGGCACACGGAAGCATTCACATCCTTAGTGCGTTAAAACGTTATTCAAACGGTAGATCTTTCTTTCCAATACGGAACGTCAAAGCAGCATGAAACTTAGTTAAGATATAGTCCTTATTAGTCATAATCAGCTCTATTGACGTCATTGTTGCGTATTTAGTGCGTCGAAATATCACTTCAATGATTGGTATAAGTATATCTCTGCAATGTTTAGTATAGCAGGGCACTCTCCCTGGTAATAGTTAACAGTTATCATATATAACGATCCTCAATCGAAACAGGAAGGGGGCGCTGTGCCACTTTCAATCATGGTCATCATTTTAAATATCGTCATCAATCGTATTCATGAACATATCGTTTTTTGGATTAATCGGCAACACTTTCATGACCAGTATTCAAAAGAGCTTATTTATGCTAGAATATGGAAGGCATTGTTCTCAATTGCATCTCTCTCTCTCCTCTCTCTTGCTGTGTTTCCCTTCTCCCCTCATGTTCTGCCCCTCTCCTTTAATGGGTCTGTCTCTGCATCTCCTCTCACTCTCTATCTCTCTTTCCTCTCTACCACTTTTTATCCTCTCCCCCTCTCTCTCTTTTCTCTTAGCCTTGCCTTCTCTTATTATATTGCTTCTGTCTCCCTCTGTTCTACACAGTTGAAACTTGACTCATGGATATACCATAATGGAAGTAGTATTTAATAACGAAAGTGAATCGTAAAAATGCGTTCTTCATTATGTTACACACGTATCACCTAATTCGTCAAAGTGACGAATTAAAGTCTAGTTTTTTTTGTGTTTGTATAGAAGAATTATTATTATTCTTCCTCAATTTTGTTCGCAGGATATCTCAAGAATGGCTGAAGCCATTATCATAAACTTGCCATGATGATAGATTTAGTCTAACTTAGAACTGCGTGACTTTTCAAAGACTCAAAGTCATCGTGACGTCATCCAGGCGCCATTTTGTGAAAATCAACTATGATCATATCTTCATAACGGAAAAGTAATTTTCTCATTCATTATTTATCACGATTAAGATCAATATCCGTCCGCTCCATTTCAGGTCAATTAACGTACGCAAAATGCGCGTATGCGCGTTCGTCCGCGTTTTAATGCGCGCGCAAAAAATTAAAATGCTCTAAAAATCATCCCAAATTTTTTTTGCATACGTTTCAGGCAATTTAAAGCAATTCGCAAAAAAATCACGCACACGCGCATTTTGCGCGTTTTCGCGCGTAACGGCATTTTGCAACATAATCGCCAAAATTTCTCTATCATTATATTTGGCACATTTTTCCAAGCATTTTGATAACTTGTTTCACCTTTTTATTACGCAATGAGCGTCCGTCAAAGTTGACAGCATCGCGGATTTGCGTTATCTTTATCCACAATACATGGGCAAAATCATGCCTATATAAATTCATTGTTACTCTTCAGAATAGATAGAAACTCCTAATATTTTTTCATATTTGGATAGATTATGATTCGGAATATGATTTCATGTCTCATTTGAATCCTAAATAACTCATGACGTCATCATAATGGCCTCCAAAACTCAAATTTCAATTTGCATATTATGACGTTTGCATATTTTTGGAAAATTTTCACTAAACGATGACTTTTTGTGTCTAATCCCTATGGGAATGACTTTTCTCAAATCTGGATTCTACATTTCTGTCTTTTGCGACAATATCGCCGTTATTCCTGCTTGGATTTTTGTTGATTTATAAGGATGTTGTAGCTGAGACTTATTCTAATCTAAATCAACCCTCATTTTTTCAATAAGAATATCAGGTTCACGCTCATGATCATGATCATCTTCATTATCATCATGATCATCATTATCTAATGATGAATAATTACTTACAATTACATTTTCATTTCTTTGAATAAGATAAATCGTCAAAATTGTTCTTCATGATGTAAATTAGAGTCAAAGGTGTACGGTTACTAATCTATTCCATAGATCCATATGATCAGGGATCGACACAATTTAAACTTGACATATGGATAGATCATATGGGAAAAGTATTTTATAAAATAATATATATGGTTTTTAAATGCATTCTTCGTTATGTAAACCAATTATCATACGTATCACCTAATTCGTCTAAGTGACGAATTAAAAGTCTAGTATTTATTTTGTGTCTGTATAGAAGAAATTATTATTATTCTTCCTCATTTTGTTCGCAGGATATCTCAAGAATGGCTAAAGCCATTATCATGAAACTTGCCATGATGATAGATCTTAGTCTAACTTAGAACTGCGTGACTTTTCAAAAAGTCAAAGTCATCGTGACGTCATCCAGGCGCCATTTTGTGAAATCAACTTATGATCATATCTTCATAACGAAAAGTATTTCTCATTCATATTATCATGATTAAGATCAATATCCTCCGGTCAATTGAGGTCAATAAACGTGCGCAAATGCGCGCGTGCGCGTTCATCCGCGCGTTTACGCGCGCGCAAAAATTTAAAATGCTCTAAATCATCCCAAATTTTTTTTGCATACGTTTCAGGCCATATGGAGCATTTGACAAAAATTATGCACACGCGCATGCGCGCGCGTTTTTTGCGCGTACTAGCATTTTGCAACAAAGAATCGCCGAATTTTCTCTATCATCATATTTGGCACATTTTTCCAAGCATTTTGATAACTTGTTCACCTTTTAATAACGCAATGAGCGTCCGTCAAAGTTGACAGCACGCGCGACCTGCGTTATCTTTATCCACAATACATGGGCAAAAACATGCCTATACAAATTCATTGTAACTCTTCAGAATAGATAGGAACTCCCATTTTTTTCATATTAGATAGATTATGGGTCGGAGATATGATTTCATGTCTCATTTGACCCTCAATTAACTCATGACGTCATCATAATGGCCTCCGAACTCAAAATTTAAATTTGCATATTATGACGTTTGCATATTTTTGGAAAATTGATTGTATCTCTGTAAATATTGATTTTTTTTCTTGCAATTTTGATATGTTCTAGCTGAGACAATTTTCTACAAATGTAGTATTCACAATTTTATTTTTGACAAAAGTATCATGGGTATTTTGCGATTAAAGGAGGCATGTCAATTTTCGCATTTTTGCGTGTATTCTCTATGGCACATGACTTTTCTCAAAACTGGATTCTACATTTCCCTCTTCGCGAGCAATATCTCCGTTGTTTTAGCTTTGTTTTCGCTGAGCTTCGGTATGTTGTAGCTGAGACAAAAGGCTATCCATGTTCACTTTTTTTTTTCGATCAGATGCCGGGATCATGCTCATATTTCACTTGCAATGTAGGACTTTCTGATTCCATTTCCCGTTTACGTGTAATCGCTATGGGAGATGTTTTGGTATATCGGTAACGCACTTGACTTCAACCTCGAGATCCCTGGTTCGAGTCCGGGTGTCTCCAACAATTTTTTTTTCTTACTTTTTTTTTTCCTTTTGACCTTTCACTGTACCATCTCCTTTGATTATTTAAAACGTAGAATCGCAAATAATGTCATAAAACAACCCTTTTTTACTTTATTATTACCCTATTATCACTTAATCCATTACTTTTTGCGTGTAATCCCTATGGGAGATGACTTTTCTCAAATCTGGATTCTACATTCCTGTCTTTTGCGAGCAATATCGCCGTTAGTTCTGCTTGGATTTTGTTGATTTTTGAGTATGTTGTAGCTTAGACTATATGCTATCTAAATCAATCCTTATTTTTTCAATAAGATGTCAGGATCGCGCTCATGATCATGATCATGATCATTATCATCATGATCATCTTATCATAATGATGATAATCATTTATCAATTACATTTTCATTTCTTTGAATGAGATAAATCGTCAAAGGTGTTCTTCATGATGTAAATTAGAGTCAAATGTGTAACTGGTTACTGCACAGGGTCAAAGGTCATATATTGTTTCAATCTATCTTCCTAGATCCATCATGATCAAGGAGACACAATTTAATCTTGACATATGGATAATCATAATGGGAGAAGCATATAAATGGGAGAAGCATTTATAAAATATATATCGTGTATTGCATTATTCGTTATGTAAACCATTATCATACGTTCACCTAATTCGTCTAAGTGACGAATTAAAGTCTAGTTAGGTGATACGTATACGTATCACCTTTGATTTCGTCAAGATTTTTATTATTTATTTATTTATTATTAGGTGATACGTACGTGTATCACCTTTTGATTTCGTCAAGATTTTTATTATTATTTATTTATTTTATTCTTCCTCGAATTTGTTCGCAGGATATCTCAAGACTGACGAAGCCATTGTTATGAATCTTTCAATGATGATAGATCTTAGTCTAACTTAGAACTGCGTGACTTTTCAAAGACTCAAAGTCATCGTGACGTCATCCAGGCGCCATTTTGTGAAAATCAACTTATGATCATATCTTCATAACGAAATTATTTTCATTCATATTTATCATGATTAAGATCAATATCCGTCCGGTCAATTTGAGGTCAATAAACGTGCGTAAATGCGCGCGTGCGCGCTCGTCCGCGCGTTTACGCGCGCGCAAAATTAAAAATGCTCTAAATCATCCCAATTTTTTTTGCATACGTTTCAGGCCATATGGAGCATTTGATAAAAAAATTACGCACACGCGCATGCGCGCGCGTTTTCGCGCGTACTGGCATTTTGCAACATAAATCGCCGATTTTTTTCTGTCATCATATTTGGTACATTTTTCCAAGCATTTTGATAATTTGTTCACCTTTTTTTAACGCAATGAGCGTCCGTCAAAGTTGACAGCACGCGCGGATTTGCGTTATCTTTATCCACAATACTGGGCAAAAAACATGCCTATATAAAATTCATTGTAACTCTTTAGAATAGATAGAAACTCCTAATATTTTGTCATATTTGGATAGATTATGAGTTCGAGATATGATTTCCCTGTCTCATTTGATCCTCAATTAACTCATGACGTCATCATAATGGCCTCCAAACTCTCAAATTTTAATTTGCATATTATGACGTCAGCATATTTTTGGAAAATTGATTGTATCTCTGTAATATGGATCAATTTTCTTTTTAATTTTGATATGTTCTAGCTGAGACAATTTTCTACAAATGTATTTCACATTTTTATTTTTGAAAAAGTATCATGGTGTATTTTGCGATTAAAGGAGGCATGTCAATTTTTTTCACATTTTGCGTGTATTCTCTATGGGACATGACTTTTTCTCAAACTGGATTCTACACTCCTGTCTTTCGTCGCGAGCAAATCTCCGTTGTTTTAGCTTCGTTTTCGCTGAGCTTCGAATATGTTGTAGCTGAGACAATGAGCTATCACTAGTGTGCCCTTTATTTTCGATCAGATGCCGGGATCATGCTCATATTTTCACTTGCAAAGTAGGATTTCTAATTCCATTTTCCTGTTTTTACGTGTAATCGCTATGGAGATGTTTTGGTATATCGGTAACGCACTTGACTTCCAACCTCGAGATCCCTGGTTCGAGTTCCGGGTGTCTCCAACACTTTTTTTCACTTTTTTTTCCTTTTGACCTTAACTGTACCATCTCCTTTGATTATTTAAACACGTAGATTCGCAAATAAT
>NW_022145039.1:0-6606 GCF_000002235.5 Strongylocentrotus purpuratus | reverse complement strand
TTTCTAATCCTTCCCAGTACTGGAATCTTTCCGAATACATCTTTGACACATAGCATCTCATCTCATCAGTGTTCAATTAATGTTACTATATCAAACCAGTGTTTGTATTTAAAGCATTTGAAAAAAATATATATATGAAGATATTTATAAACGTAAAAGCATATTATGTTGACGCCACAAACGTGCCGGAAAGCGTTTACATGTTCGATACCCTCGATGGATACATTTGTGCAGTCTTTGTGCCTTTTGTCAATAATACACAATGTATCTGAAGCACTAAGAAAATAGAGTTATAAAAATACAACCGTAAAGTAACCGTTTTATTTCTAGTAAAGTAACCATTTTCTCTAGTAAGAACCGTTTTATTTCAAATCATTGAGTTCTGTAAAACAAGTTTATGTGAAGGCAAAATGGCACCCTCTTTTTAAACTCGAGGTTGTTATTGTATTTTGTTAAAGGCATTATAGATCGTTTGATCGTTTTCAAATAACACCACTCAAAATACTAGAAGAATGTTAAAAACTAAACTATAAGTTTCTACTCAGTGGATACACTTTTCAAGAGAACATTGAAAAAAAATGCACCCCTTTCATCACAAGACACGAGTTTCGTCGACAGCACTTTTTTATAAAAAAACCCAAACCAAACAAACAAACAAACAAACACCCCCAATAAACAAACAAACAAGCTAACAAACAAACAAACAAACAAACAAACAACATCACGTGGCTGATCGTTGAATCCCGATTTCTTCTTAAGGACAGCAAGCCAGACGGAATAATTTCACGGAGTGTTTATGGTACGATTTTCAATCCAACTAAGATTTTTGATGATAATTCGGTAGGTTACTTTTTGGATAAATGCATGTTGATCCTATATATGCCTTATTAAATCCCAGCTAATTCTTAAATAAAACAAATATATAAAAAAGAAAGAGTCTTACGGCGCTCCTGCAAATCCGTTACTTTAAGTACTATAAGAACAAGTTTTGTGAAATATATTGTTTGGAAATAACAAAATGTTTTATGGAAACATAATATATATCAAAACCTTAAGCTTCATCTTTCAGAGCGGTGCTTGTTACAGATACAATTAAGAGCATAAAACAACGCAGCTTTTATGCATTCTTGAAACTTGATAAGGGACCGTAAAAAGCTTGAAATATATAAAAGAAAATTTAGGAAAAAAAAGAACCCTGCTTCTTGACATGTCGATTTTTTCGACAGAATAAGTAACTGTTCCATTACAAAACGTGGGCCGATTATGTTCGTTTGATGTTTCATTCAAAAGTGATAACTTTTTGTACTGCTCGAAAAATATCATTTAACAATTATTTTCTTTCTGTGTGGACAGTAGCGTCCTAGACTTCCAGCCTATAAAGATCTTGTACCTCGATTTTTGAACAAAGACGGTGTCGCATGAGTAATGCGCCCCTACTAAATGTGTTGAATAGTGTTCTTGTGTGTAAGATGATGTAGGCCTAATGTGATCCTGTTGTTGAGAACCAGACGTTTTTTTGCGTTTTGCGAGACCTTGTTGTAGTGTGAGTATCTCACGTTATCCACGGAGCCAGTCTCCTGTATAACGTCTGATATGTCAAAGCATGCAGATTTATGCGATCTCATGCTTCAGCCAATCGGAGTCGACTTTACTAATCGTGACGTCATTTCATTCCCAAATCAGGACTAAAACTGTGATTGGTCGATTCGAATGTAGTGTTTTGTAATACAATAACAGCCCGGCGCATGTCGCGTAAGATAATCAGAGCGCGTGACCACACACTTTGTCGCTGTGTCTAGGGTGTTTTTTCCATGTCTAACGCGACAACGGCGAATGATCTAAAACCCGATATATAAAGCGCCCGCTGATTGTCAAATCTGGAGGTCAAAATGCGGTTGTCTTGCAAAATTAATCAGCAAATCTGCTCAATGTTTATAGACCATGGCTTTCGCCGTGGTCTATTAACCTTGTTGAGGGCCCTTTCTGAATGTGAAATCATCCGTATATAGGCCCTCTGTTTGTGTCGGTCTCTGAATAATATTAAACTTTTATCTTCAAGCAACTTGATCCCTCGATCCTGATTGGTCGATCCATGTAACAAGCCGTGCTACATATACCATACCGCATGGCCACGGTCCATACCGTACTCCGCGTCATGCGCTATTCTAAACCTACGTGACGCGATAAGTGCTGCACAATTCACTCTGAATTTAAAAGTTTGGCGTAGGTTACACAGCATGCGTGTTCCAACTTTACTGTGCGTCAAGTTTTGCTTGAAGATAAATTCGTTAGGCCTATCACGCTCGCGCTCGTGGAACACGAAAATGTAGTGCGTCTGTGTCCAACATACAACTCGGCCTTCGGCCTCGTGGCATGTGGGACCAGACGCACTACATTATTCCGTGTTCCACGAGCGCGAGCAAGATAACTAATAGTATACTTACAACTAGCTACTGCATATTTTAGGCCTGGTGGTACCGTGTATTTTGTAAACTGATATTGCGTATGTAGTACATGAAATTACAAGGTACATACTATGTACCTTGTAATAGCAATCATTATGCTCACTTCACATACACACAAAACCATACAGATAAACTAAGCATAAAAAGAGTTTAATACCGAAGATTATGATATCCTCCTGTCCACATTTATTCACACATGGAATATTTAGTAAATGGTCTGTTTGTGGTTTGCGGTTGTTGTGGTTGTTGTGCTTCGCAATGGTTGTGGTCATTGCAGCGTCAGTGGTTCGTGGTGGGTGTGGTGGCTTGCAGTGGTTATGGTTGTCGTCGTAGTCGTTGTTGGCTTGTGGCCATCGTTGTTCTTTCTGTTGTTTTTGTCGTCGTCATTGTCAATGTCGTTGTGTTGTTGTCATTGGTTGTCGGTTTTGAGGTTTTTGGGTTTAGTATTAAAGTAAGGCAATACAAATGCATGCTGTATTTGTAATAATTTTAAAGGAGTAGGCCTAGGAAATGTTTTGACCTAGATTTTAATAACCCAAATTGTCGTGACAGAAACAAATATCGAGGGTTTTTTTACACTGTGTCTCCCGTTCTTTGGCTGTACCGGTGCACCTGGTTACTTGCCGAAGCGCGCCCCGCAGTGAGAGCAGACCCTCTCGGTACTCCAAGAGCAGAAGATCAGCCCGAGCGGGAGCAAGAGAATGGCAAGTAAGATGGCTAGTGGTGAGCACCTGCAACCGCCTCCTCACGTTGCCGATGTGGCAGACGGGACAGTCACCCTCGATCTGGGAAGTGGTCTGGGCTGGCACAGTGACTTGGACCATGGGAGGCTGCTGCATCGCTGCGGCTGGGGCTGAGGAGCTGATGAGGAAAAGGAGAAATATGTAAGAAAAGTATACAGCCTAAAAAGGGTTCGGGTGGGCCACTATGGGGAAAGCGTCCAAAATCATGGCGATAATACTGCTTTGCAGCTTTCTGTTCTACAAAAGAAAATCAGTGGAGAACTTGTCATACCTAATAAAATAAACAAATAGGGACCATTAGGATGAATTATGGTACGCCATAGGGGATACGTATGCGCTTTGGAAAAGTGGCCGATTTTATCACCATTCTGCGTGATTATCACCATTCTGGGTTTCTTTATACCCATTTCAGAATACTGTGAAGTGGAAACGTCCGAGTCGGTGAGGTTCTTCTGTACCGTCGAAATATGTGAAATATATCCGTGCAAAGTTTCGTGTGGCTATGCAGTTTTCGTCACCGCGGAATAACGTCCTTTTATACTCAGTGACATGGATGGTCATGCACTTATGCAGTACGCCTACGAAACCACTGAGTAAAATCAGTTTATATGCCTTGTTTATCGGAAGCGATTAAAGAAGTTGTCAGTTTAGAACGCTTAAAAGTTGTTTCTCTTATCATAATTCTACATGTATATGTTCCGTCCTTGTATATCACGAGATAGGCCTATATACGTTCATTCATTTTCGGGCAACTTGGTTTCTGAATCAAAATCCCACCCCCAAACTACCCAAAAAAGTGAAGTACTCGCACTGGCACCCCGCGCGCGCTGATTTTAGACTGGCACTGTGTGCATGTACATGTCCATGTCCATGTCCATGTACATGTTCCTGTACATAATTATGTGCAAGTACATATCATACTGATGTGCATGCACAAATTGACTTCATACAATTGGTTATTTTTTTTTAGATGAATACATACTGTATATTTAAGAGAAAAACTCTTTTTATGTTGTGAAAACCAATGTTCGACAATCTTGACATTATGGTGAAGATTAGCTGGCAAAAGTCTTTGCTCGTGCATTTTGGATATATAAAGGTACTGTAAATTGACCACAAAAGTAAATAACTACATATAAATTGATGAGTGATTTGGTAATAATGAAGTAATTCCACACCGAACCAGTCCCACTGTTTGTCGATGTCATAGTTATTCTTGTAATTAAACAAGAACGTTTTAAAAGCCAGCCAACATCTCTTTTGATTATTAGAAATATCTTTTAATTACTAGAATAACAAAACAAAACGTTTTGGGGACATTTTCAACTTTTGTGAATATTGTAAGAAGGGTTTGAACTTATTTCAAGGGAAAAGATTATCATGTACATGTAGGTATGTTTCGTCGATCATTGATAACTTTCTCTTCAAACACCAAGCATCGTGACGAACTTGAATATAGCCTAGCATAGCATGTCCAAAGGCTATACAAGATGTAATATATCACGAGGATTAGCATGTGCATGTACATGCGAATGGAAAACCAATTTGAAAAATTGGATGGCTGAACAGTCAAATACAATGCGTACACACAATTAAATATGTCGATTTTAAATGTCTTCTTTTTAGATGTTAAAAACCGAAACAGTAGTGATTCACACAAACGCTTATTGTGTTTAAAACTGTACAGGCTGTTAACACGTAAGTGCAACCATAGGTTTAAATACCTAAACACAATTTAAACGCCATTTAGACACTTTTTAGTTTTGTTAAACAAAACCGCTTGGACGCGTTTATAACATGATGTTTACGTACTAACACTTCCTTTAAATCACAGTAACATATTTTGTTTATAAACAAAATATTATGTTATGGTGATTAAGGAGTGTTTAGTACTTAAACATCAATGTTATTATAAACGCGTACAGGTGTTTATAGAGTGCTACAGGCTGTAACACGTCAATGTTTATGATATAAACACATTGACGTGTTTAAAAGTACACTGTGTTTAGACAGTAAACAGTAAATTAAACATATTGAAATTTTTATGTAAACACACATATACACGGTATAGCACTATGTTCCATTTGCTGCTCGTTCAGAAATTTGAAAGAGAGGCTCTGGTCTTGAAAATAGCATATTTTTTGTTTAGAAAGACGACTGAGTAGTAAACAAAACGAGAATTTTAAGGTTCAGCAATGGAGGTCTGATGGAGTGGATATGACAACTGAATTCTGCTGATCAAAGACTCTTATTTTTCAACCCATTCTGAGAAATAGCGCATTGAAGTAAAATATAACGTATTGCCTCCTTTCACAAATAAAGACATTTTGTTACCATTTTTACAAATACGAATGTATTTCTAAATTACAAACAGACACTGATAGCATTTTCTTGCATACGGGACACCAGTTGCATAAAAAAACTGTGTTTGCCCTTTGCCGATTAAGGGAACAAAAAAGTCTGTGGTAGATTATCAACAAAAGCTAACCTCGATCTAAGTTTAAGCTCAGTAGATTAGATCATACTTTTTGTGTAACCGTGTAGGTGCATCTTCGTTTTGCTCAACGCAAAGCGTAGATTTCTGATTAAACAGCGCGATGATTTAGTCCTAAATAGGACCAAAAAAAAAAAAAAAAAGCATCGCGACAAAAAAATAATGGTAATACCTCTTCTCCTCGGAAACGACACCACTCTAGGCGCGCGCAAGCATTTCACAGGATGCACGATCCTATTATTTACTTACAATCAAAGCAAAAATTTTATGATATTTTGAGGATTCATTTTGGACTATTGCAATTGTGCTCATCACCTACATAGAAGTGCCGAAATTTTACAGGGCTTGATTTTGTTAGAGATTTTTAAAGAATAATCAGTACACGCGGTGCAGTGGCCGCCAATTTATTTTCAGGATCATGCCGCAGAGAGTTCTGTTGCTGGCGGGAAAAAGGTCACAGGCATGTCTGCCGTGTATAACTACTCGTTCATGTATCGGAATGGGATATGGATAGGAGTCAACCACGGTTTCAAATATAATGACCTAAATTCCTCATTATGCGAGTTTGTGTGTAAAGAAACTTATAAATTGTAGGCCCTTTGAAATAAAATGCATGCTTTCGGTAAATTGTATTATTGTTTATTATGAACACAATGCTTTTCACAAGCAAGAAACAGAACTTCCAGTGACTGTTTTGTGCAGTAAAGTACAGTTATGCACATGAACAAGAATAGCAAGTCGGGCATGCAGTAGACCATCACCTCTTATTGTTACAGCTACAAAATACTCACGATATCCGTCTTGGTAAGATTGGTGGCCCAGGCGGGTAGGCCAGCTGCTTCGTGTGGTCATAGGCTGGTGGAGGCTCCATTTTATCCTAAAACGGTCGTGCAGTGTAGGTCAA
>NW_022145038.1:0-6694 GCF_000002235.5 Strongylocentrotus purpuratus | reverse complement strand
TCACTTTCACTCAGGGAATAACACACCCAGTTATCAGTGAAGGGCAAAACCTAATTTTGAATTTACATCACCCCATTGCAAATTCCATCTTATGAACAGTGCAGTAACAGCTATAAATTGCTTAAGTGTAGTAAGCCCTTACAATAAGAAAAAAAACACCATAATTTACAGGATGAATTTTTCTCTGATGCTATGTGTGACCAAACTGAAACATAGTACAAATTTAAGACCGAATGCCCATAAGACATATTTTTTGTGCGCTGTTTGGTTCTAACTGACCGATTCATAAAAGTGTTGACAGGACACAATAACAAAGCATTACCAACAATGACTCCCACGGTTTTCTCTCTCGTCTGGCACCCTGTCAATCACAGCACACCGTTCCTCGCAGATGGCAAGATCCTCAAATCGGTTGGGGTTCCCAAGGCAACCAGTGTAGTTGAACTGCTCGCACTGCTGGGTGCGGATGTTGTAAAACCAGCGAACATGGATTTCAAACAGTTGCCGGGGTCTTGTGGTAGGGTGCAGGATCTGAACACAAGAGACATGAATTGTGCAATTTTTTAAATATAGCAAGCTGCTTATATGCGAACAATTTTTCATTACAGATGTGCCAATTACAAACTGTATAGGCCGAAATCTACCAGCTTGACCGATGACTGACTTTTTAAAGCTGCACCTGAGCTACGACCGTTTGGAACATTTCAGTCGCCGATTTTGGCAAACTGAGTAAAACTGCAATGATACAAAGACGATCAACGTCAGTCGCGTTAACAAAAAAACCTACAGTCGCAAGAGTAAAAAAACTACTGCACCATGACGAACGTGACCCCAACGGGTGGGAATGAATCGCAGTCAACCTGTGTGAGTTAAGACATCGTGCGCGTATCGGAATCATCTAATTTTATTGTGAATCATCGTCGCCCGTTGGGTGACATGAGCATGGTTGTGATTAGCCTGTGTCGAGATGCCGCTTGTCCCACGATAATCACATATATGACTTCTCAGTTTTTTTTACGTGAGCATGACGTTTGTGCTTGATGGCGACAGTTCCGAACTGGCGTTAGCAAATCGCAGGTCAACCCAGGCCCGGCTTTACGGTTCTCACAATTATGACTAAGATTATGACTAATATTTTATTTACCTTATAATGCAAGATTTATAAAGACAATATTTATGAATTAAACTCAGAAAATGAAGCTAAAAACAAACTGAGTAATGTGTATGCGCTTTCCAATGAGAGTCATAAACATGATGTTTTCAGATTGTTTGTTTTTCACAGAATCATGATAAACTTCAATAGGGAATGGAATACCAATTTGTAAGTTCACTATTCAAGTAACTCGATCCGACCCATACCATTGCTCAAGGTGCCACACTTGATGTCGCACTCTTCCTGAGTGCGGAACTTATTCATGTTGCCCGTGACAACCCCCGTAATTGAAACTCTCACACTGGCTCGTTTCTGGTTGTAGTAGTAGTTACGAATGCCCCGCCTGCACGGCCCAACCTCCGCAGGCAGTGAACACAATTCTGTAAGGAATCAATACAAGGATTTTTGGTTTTGTCAAACAATGCAAGGCCGATTTCAAGAACTCGTCTCATCTTGCCACTCATCTCAGGACTTAAGATGGGTCCCCCCGCTCTAAGATTGGTCTTAGCAAAGACGCATCCTAATACCGATTTCACTGAACCCCATCTTAATAAGCAAGACGCATCAAAAACTTCCAATTCGATGGTTGTTTCATGTTTGTTTTTGCCGCTTGATCGAAACAGTCGTTGAACAGAATGCGCAAACCAACTTCCTGCATGTGTGCACTAGAACATAACTTTAGCCAGAAGATTACTCCAATCAATAAATATCACATGCAAGAATGGACTCCACAAGGTACGATAGAGTTTGTTCCTTGCTTCCCATGTCATCACTCTAACCGGTATTTAAAAAATCCGACTAGGTGTTGGCATATAATACATTTTGTAATAAGGTATTTTTGTACTTTGATTAAATTTCCCCACGTATCAGAAATCTTTTTCCAATCTATTTTCTACAGTGGTTTTCTTCCTCGAAACGATAACTCTAGGCCAACACTGGTCTTTAATGGCAATGATTTCCAGACAATATACAAATTAACATACGCATTAATGAGATAAGACAACCCTCAGATTGATGTTTAGTTAAGACGAGTTCAGCTGTGTTGCTAAGGAAGTTAGGACATGTTGAACACATCTTAATTTTGGTGAAATTGATCCTAGGACGAGTCGCGAGTAAGACGAGTCACACTTCCTAAGACACGTCTTAGCATTTCGTGAAATATGTACGGTCCAACTGACCACTGTACCTTCTTGCGTCATGGTTCCTGCTGGATAGCACACACTGACTGGCATTCTAGTAAAGTGTCAAAGCGATTGGCGTTTGCCTTCACAGCCACCATACCAGAAATTAGTGCAGCGCTGGTAGGAGATGTCAAAGTACCACTTGAGCTCAAAAGGCAAAGCAAGTACCACATCGAAGTCCATTTCACAGGTTTCTACAAGGCAAAACAAATGTTTGAGTTGCAATAGGACTCCTTTTCAAATCCTTTTCATGATTGATAAAACCCGCAATGCCAAAAGACAGCAACAGACAAATCCAATATCCACATTATAAATTAGGTGAGATTCAACCAGATGTTACGAGCACAAGGATTCCTGGGGGTCACTACTCGGTAAAGAAATGATGTGCGCTTGTACTCAATTTTGTTTGTGTGATCATTGTTAGTTTCTCTCTGTCAGTGTCCAGAGTTTCCTTACGCCGTCCGGAATTTGGGGGATCTCCTGATTTCAAAAACATGCGCAAAGTATTCTCAGTCATAGCTTGAGCAACCCATAAACATTTGCCCTTCTTCAAAACATGATCTGTGATTTTTTATGTTTTGATATCAGATTACAGTTGAGAGTTTTTTTTCTTTCAAATACTGAAAAAAAACCATGAAAATAGCACATTGGTTGCTTAGAAATGCCAATTATGAAACACAACTCCTTTTTTGGTCATTTCACTTAATCTGATATCCAAAACATAACAATTCACAGATCACGTTTTTTGCAAAAATCAAATGTTTCAGGGTTGGTTTTTTTTGGTCACCCCCGTACTTCAACACATGATGGTCTGAGCACTGTACCTATAATTGATTATTTGTTTATTCAAATTTGATTCAATTGGGATTTAATTTTGACAATTCCGTGGATTAATCAATAGTTTATGATGATTTGAAACTTGAACCCTGAGACGTGTTTACATTTCTGGTTCTCAATGGAATTGCCTTTTGTATTCCAGGGACCCACTGACATAAAAGGACAATGATTCTTCAATGAGGTTTTTGTTTTTGCAATGTTCAGCCCTCCAGTGTGCCACTCCCCCCCCCCCCCCCCCCCGATCTGGATCGACCGACGGAATATTAATGCTCACCCCAACGTTTCTCCCTCGCATCCCTGTCCATCTGGTCCCGAGGCTGCGGTGTGCTATTCGCACAGCAACCAAAGGTGGAATCAGCACAGGTAGGGATGGCGGTTGAAGAAGGTACAGTTGTAGGAGACTCACTCGTACTGTTTTACAAAGCAAAGGCAAAATAACCACTGTTTCATGAAATATTATAATTTTCCCGCGAGCGCGAGTGGAACACGGATAATGTAGTGGCATCTATGTCCCACATACCATGAGGCCGAATGTGGGACACAGATGCACTACATTTTCCGTGTTCCACGAACGCAAGCTTGATAACGAATTTATCTTCAAGCAAACTTGACGCACAGTACAGATGGAACACGGATGCTGTACACAAACTTTTCAGCGTTATCCTATCGCATGTGCGTGTTGTACGGAATGGCGCTCGCATCTTAGAAAAGCGCGGAGTGCGGTATGGACCGAGGCCATGCTACATGGTTATATGTAGCACGGCTTGTTGCCATGGATCGACCAATCATTACCGAGGATTCAAATTTACATGAGGATAAGAATATTAATTCATATCGCAGAAAGCTGATGATTATATGTTTACAGATGCCGTGCGATGATGAACTTCCCAAAAGGCTTATCCCCCAGCAACCATCGGAGTTGGACATTCATCATCACACGACTGACCATAAACCGACCTTTTGTTTATCACAAGCACACTATGATCAGGGTATTGGGGAAGCATTTAATCTGAGCAGTAACGTACATGGTGAATGAACAATAACTGACCTGGTAACACAGCCATCCTGGTCGGGTCCAGTTGCCTCGGTGATTCCATCTGGACAACACCCATGGGTTGAGCTCTCACAATCCCCTAAATCCAATCAAACCAAAAGACTCTTCATACAAACAAGCACCTCAGTCCTATAGACTCCACGAATGACCAGGGCCGATTTCACAAAACACTAAGACGCGTCTTAGGAGGGTTACTCGTCTTAACTTGCAACTAGTTTCGATTTCACCAAACTTAAGAGGCATTCACACGTCCTAAATTCCTTGGCAATGGGATGAACTTGTCTCAACTGAAGATCGGCCTGGGGGTTGTGTTATCTCATTGATGCGTGCGTTAATTTGTATTCTGTCTTTGAAATCATTGCCGTTAAAGACAAGCGTCCGGTTAGAGATATAGTTGCAAGGAAGAAAACCGCTGTTGAAACAGATTTGTAAGATATACGTGGTTAGTTTTAATAAAAATAGCTTATTTACAAAATTAAATTATACGCCAACACGTAGTCTAGTTTTTAAATAGAGTCATTGAAACGGAGTGCAAGAATGACTCTATCGTATCTTGTGTGAAATTTATTGAGCAGAGTAATTTTTCTCAGTTTTGTTTTCTACGCATGGGTGCAGGAAGTTGGTTTTGGCGCGCTTCTTTTCCTCAACTGTTTCATCAAGCGGTAAAAACAAACATGAAACAGCCATCAAATTGGAAGTTCTGACGCATCTTGCTTAAAGATGGCTTGGTGAAATCGGTCTTGGGACGCATCTTAGCTAAGATCAATCTTAGAGCGGGGACTCGTCTTAAGTCCTGAGATGAGTCGCAAGATAAGACAACTTTCGTGATATCGGCCACAGGGCACACAGCGCATGCGCATAATTAAGTTTGTGTGCTTGGGGCACGGAGTATGCAAGACCTGTTTTCTCTGAATGTGTGCAAACCTGGAGCTTCTAAATGTGGGCTGTCAGACAAGTGACTGTTTAAACTCACTCACTGAGGCTGTTTGGGCCAATTAGAGTTGCTCCTAATGCCTTTTGGTTCGGTGTAATTCTGGGGCTCCAGTCTGAAACTTGACTTACAATTAAACAACAAATACAGATTGACCACACTAAATCAAGACCAGCATCAGAAATATGAAAAGAAGTATCATATTTAACTAAAATTAATTGAATGGTCAAGTACCGATGACAGTAAGACGGTATTCTAATGAACAGGGAATTGAACAACTTAGCTAACCTTCTCCACCATCGCAGGGCTGGTGTGTTGCAATACTCTTGCTCGATTGGCTGGCTCGTCATATCACACTGGGAACCGTCCAATGAAGTCCCGTCCCTGAAACACAGGAATCTGCCGTGTCCTCTGTCCTCCCCCACACTTGGCTGAACCTAATCAATTATAATCGAGAAGTTAAAGTTAAGCTCTTCAGCACAAGAAAAATGGCTTGAATCGTTAAAGTTGGAGACGATGGGCTGCTGTAACTACTCAATATTAATAATGACATAATGACGTCAGGCTCCGTTTATATGTGCATTTTCCTTTGAGCCAGGTGTAGACGAGATGCCTTCATATACACTGTAAATAAAGCAAGACGTCATTATGTCTCGGACCTTTGCCAGTGGAACAGTAAAAAAAACCACAGGTTATGTGGGAAAATGAAAAATCGACGACATATTCTGCATAGGGTGTGGGGCCGTCGGAGCCTGGAACATTACCTAGGGTCTATGTTACGTGTATGTATTTGCCTCAGGATACCCCAAGAAAAATGACAATTGCCTTTTTTTCCCATATAAACCATTGATTTGTGCTGTGTTTCATACAAAAACAAATCGTCGCGTCAGTGCAACAGGTCATAACTCGATTCTGCATCAAAGCCGAATCTCGCGCAAATACGCTCCGTGCAACAAGGTCGCATCTTGCGTATCGCGACGTCAATGGACTTTGGTGTACATCTGGGTTGTTTTAATCGAGTACGACCTTTTGACATTGAAAACTCGCGTTTTCACGTACATGACGCCACACAGCCATTTAAGGGGATACGACCTTGTTGCACGGATGCGACAAAATAATAAAAGATAGAGAAACCTTCATGGTAAGACCTCAAAAGTTCTGCACTTAATAAGGATTTTTTTGGGGGTTAATCTGGCAATCCGGTAAAAATCTGGAGAAATCTTATCCTTGATATGCAAAAAGAGCATTAACAAAAGTTTATATGAGATTTTTATACAGATTTGAAAAACTTGTTTGCCTTGATTCAGCATCGTACCTTATGCCAGGGTCCAGTCACCACACAGCTCCCACGCATGGTCCGTTGTCGCAAACTCCGAGGTGGACAGTTTGATGGTGGCATTGCACATGCCGTCCGAGGTGGTCTCCCATTGGTCGTTCACAAATGAGCACCAGAAGACGTTCCTGATGCGTAGGCCCTGCCCGCAATCTGTGGAACACTGCACAGCAAAATACAACACAGGTTTTTGTATGCTGCTAAA
>NW_022145037.1:0-6730 GCF_000002235.5 Strongylocentrotus purpuratus | reverse complement strand
GGGCTGGAGGAAAATGATGCCCAGTGCCTGGAGCGGTGTTTGCCTTTGAGAAGTACATCACTTTTGGAAAACCTCCAAAGTCTCTCTTTTGACTGAGAGTGGATTAGAAGGAAGACATTATATCACTCTGCTTTGGTTGAAGCATGTTTTTGGGGCAGGACAAAAGGATTTCAAAGTAGCTTGTCATCTGTACTCAGAAACGTCACTCAATAAGCAGGAATGTATAGGTTGTGGGGAAAATTTAAATTCCACCTCATTACAGAATTTTCTCTTCACTTTTTGTAAGAGCACGAATGACTAAATCGTGTTTGTTGTTGACCGTCCGTTCAATTTACATGGCCCGTCAAAAATAACAGTTGTTATGAAGGCATTTCACTGCGAGACCAACTTAATGAGTACGAACTTGAGGAAAACACATTTAGATCTTGTTAACAAAACCAGTGAAACATACCTTACGATTGAAATGAGAATCACATTTCGTCAAAAAGTAAAAAGGATTTTTTTTATAACTTCGTAAGGAAATACGCTACAATGTACGAAAGACATATTTCAAGACAACTAACTCTGGGATTTTTGAAATGTGGCACCGACAAAGTACAGTGTTGCCAAAAGATGAAACCAAATCACTTACTGATTGGGAAAATTTAACTATGCCCCCAAGACGTCATGTTCATAACCTAATTCAGCTAATTTATGGAACGTTTTCTGTGTGGTTAGTGGGCAAAATATGAAGAGCATTTAAAGCCCCTTTTGGATTCCCAAAGAGCGCCAGAAAATCTGCAATCCGGAAATTGAAAAAAAAATTCTCAATTAGATTTCTCTTTTTTCGACCCTGCTTCGCACGTCCAATGATGCATTGTGATATTGGACTTCCATAGGTCAGAATTGACTTGAAAATAGCGCCTTCTGCCTCAGGTTCAGCTGGTTGCAGGTTCGAGTCCCGCTTCGGTGTTTGTTAAAACATCTAACTTGGCTATTGACAAGTTTCAAATTGGCAGTGAAGCCGAGGGACTCGGTGCTGTCGTTGTTGAGAGGATGAAAAGGTCCTCAATTCATACAATGGCTCAGCACTGAGAGCCCGGTTTCCATTCTTGAAATTTGTCTATTATAATTTGGTATACAGAATTTCGCCATTCACACTAAAGTTCAACGTCTACAGCGCGATAACAAAATCCGTCACTTGTTATCGAAGCAAATTACCGACCCAGGGTTTACTACGAGAGCGAGGACGACAATTAATTAGACCTTTGGAACGGGGTTTTTGCGTAAGCGGTTGTTCATGGGTGCAGACAGTAAGTAGACCCGAAATTGCCTACGCCGGCCAAATCACGATCTACATGCCCTCAAATTCTCCGATATTAGAGCATTTTGAGGGCAGTGAACAATTGAGGATTGGTAGAAAACAAACAAGAAGGGTGGAAGCCGTGCAGAGGACTGTTTGCAAGCTCGTATTTCTGTGAAATTTGGATCATAGGCCCTAAAATGGCTCTATTTTGCAATGGAGCGTAGGCGTCCATTTTTAAAATGGCGATGGGCTCACCCCGAAAAAAAATTGAACGGAAAATGAAAGATGATGAAATGAGCTTTAATTTGATGTGTATCTCAAATACCTTGGAGAGTTGTGAGTATTGTAAATAATTTGACAGAGGGCACCAGACAGTTTAATGGCGGGAAAGGGCAGCATGCATGCACAGTATAAACGCAAACAGTTATTGAGTCCGCGATGACATCATTTCAGATATAATATTCATATGTATAGTTTTAATATATATTTCGCATTATTCCATCTTGCAGAGAAATATCCAGCTCACTTCGTTATGATAATGTATATGGTCGTTATAAGTAATATGAATATCCATTAATACACTTTGTATATACATACATATACATACAGAATTATCAGACAAAGCTTATTAATCTTAATATTATATTTTTACTTTTGTTGTAAAAAAAATTAACTTGGAATGACGATTTCGGACACACACGTATACACGCACTAGTATACAGCATTCAGTTCTACTTTGGATTTTACACGAACCAGCGTTATAGAATAATTGTGTACACTCATTTAGACATTTTTGTCTGTGGCTAATCACAAATACTCTTACAAAAGACGGTCGTCAGCAGACCAGCTTTTTAATAGCTGCGCGCTGATTGGCTCGGCTTACTGAACAAGTATGACGAAGGGCCAATCAGACACCTCCGTGTCACTGATGGTGTTGACGAAAATGGCGTCTGTAGTTGTCCAGTTGACCGCCCAAACGAAAGCGCGCCCTATTCATCGATACTTAATTGACACACGTCAATCACTTCTTCAGAGTGTATAATGAACGTTTTGTAAACAAATTATTGTCAAACTGCAATTTCAACAAACAAATGACCGTCATTTTTGTCGATCTGAAATCAAACGTGCAAAGACATTCCCAACAATAATCTTTGGCACTAGTGCTGCTTATACTCGATGAAAACCCGATGGGCCAACGCCTTAAACCCACTTTACCACTTGATTTTTTTGTAACCTGTGTCATCTTTGTCAAGAGACCTTCACATTAAGTTTTGTACAGAGATACCATTTTTATGGCTTTGGAATCTGTTTAAATAATCGCATGTTTTTTCTTTACAAAGGAAATCAATCATGTTTCTTGTCCATCATAATGGTTACACCGCGGCCGTACGCAGAGCATGAGAGGCGCCGGTTTGGGACGCCAAAATCGGTTTGGAACACCAAACATCGCGTGTCCAAAACGAACAGCTGCCGAACTCTCCACACGGCTCTGGTAACACTCAAGACTTGTCTTTTCGTCCTTTCTCTGAGAAAGATTCTTAAAGTCGACATGTTGTATTTTTTTATCACATTGGCAGGTTATACACAAACGTCATATGACTAAGGAGAATAAATTTGGAATGTAAGTACTTGGATTTTTTGTTGGAATGCTCTGTACAACTGCACTTTTATATACACGTATACAAGGTCACACATCCACTTTCGACCTACTTAAAATATTGTATTTTGCTATTTACAATTATACATCCCACGATCAAACAATAAATATAAACAAGTCGATCTAGCGACAGATGTATCACTCAGGCTGAAAGAGGAAGAAGACAAAAAACAATATTCAAAACAATGATGACTAAATTAATCACAGAATGAACCGCTTTCATAAATCCATATAGCAACTTTAAATCGTTGTCCGAAGATATGATACAACATTAATGTAGAAATTACGAACCGCAGATAATAAAAATAGATTCTAGCGCACGAAGAGTTCTAACCACCCGGTGTGAGGGCCGCCAGTTTTTTTTTAATCTTGGAAAGTGTTCCAAAACTGTACAAGAAGTGACACCATTATCAGGAAGAAGATTTTTCCTCCTTGATACGAATTTTCACCCTTTTTAAATTGATTGGCAAATGCTGTCCGGCAAGTAACCCAAGAGCCTCCTAATAAGCACGTAAGATTTATGTCAATGTTTAAACTATCATCCACTACATCGTATTTATATAACTTTTTTGAAGACAGTTTTTCTACGTAGAATTATCTATAGTACACACGTCATCCAGATGACTCCACATTAAAATGACACAGTCTCATCTTCGTCATCTTCTTAATGTCTTAATGTTCCTCTTGGGCTATCGTCAAGGTTTCAAAGGTCAGAGGATGGTGTGACAAATGTTTTCGTCGATCCGTATTTTCGTTCGAAATCTTTCTTTTGAGATCTTCATCCAAACACGAACAGTTGTGACAGTTTTTTTAATTTGACATTATATTTAGCACTGACAGTTCTCTCGATGTTAATTGAGCAAAACAAAAAGGTAAATGGCCATCACTTTTTCAATACCGTTTACCCGAGGACACACACAGTGTGCCATTCAGAGACGACACCGCCGGGCAGAACTGACGACAATTACTAGAGAAGACATTAACCCAAGACGAATCGATTGTGCCTGGTCTCCAAACACCCATACGCCATTGTGAAATGTGATGCTGAAAGTGTCTACTTAAGAAAATCGCGAAGGGTTTTTCATATAAAAAGAGCTACCTGAAGCGCAAAAGGTAAAATCAATTTCCCTTAATGTACGAAGAAGACATATCGTATGTCAGGATGCCTGGTTTGGGCAATGCATTTTTGTTTTTAAATTTACGCACAATTGAACAATGTCGTTGAACCGAAGCAAAGAAACTAACAGTGGAGCACAGTAGGGTATCTACTTTTGAGGGCATTATTTTCTTACTGAAAGAGCAAAACATTTCTACATGGATTTTACTGGAAACACAATGTACAAATAATGAAATGTTTATGCAACTCATTTCCAAACGATTTTTTTTTAAAGAGACAAGCTGGTTTAGCTGCATTGCAGTGATAATGAAATACTTATTTACATTCCAACGGCACGGTGTTTCACGGGAGTGGAATAGCAAAGAGCTACAACGCACCAAACCGGAGAGAATAGACATGTGGATGTACAACGCGTCCACGCACAGACATAGACCATAAAGACGTACACGGCTTCA
The DNA here is from genome assembly GCF_000002235.5 of Strongylocentrotus purpuratus. NCBI lineage: Eukaryota > Metazoa > Echinodermata > Echinoidea > Camarodonta > Strongylocentrotidae > Strongylocentrotus > Strongylocentrotus purpuratus. The sequence continues at coordinate 2,216 of NW_022145037.1, read as the reverse complement.
TTACAACGAGATTGGGTGAAGGTCGACAAAAGTACTATGAAAAAAAAGGTATTGACCGTTTGCACTGCGGCCATCTCTGAGGCGTGTGCTTCTGTTTAGAAGGGATACGCATGCGTAGACCTCGTTGTGCATTGCTTATGAATTAACATAACAAAACACACCCTCAAAGATGGCCGCTTAATGCAACCCGTCATATGTAGCAAATTCCAGACTGACAGCTGTCAACGTACACTGCATCACTTTAAATTGTAACAACAACATGTCTCAACTATAAACCTTGCTCAGAATCGCCATATCAAAGACTCGCACGTCTTTACTTAATATAGCACACTTTTGCATGGTAATCCACGTAAGTGAGTGACCATTGCCAAATGCAGGCTGTCTTCTTCCCAACAGAGTCAAAGGTCAACAGTCATGGTCAATCTAATGCTCAAGTCGCCTCAAGGTGGCGCTATTACAGTGATTCTGGTAATTTAAGAGAATGCGTTTTATCAATGGTTTGCATACAAACAACGTATACCATTGTTAAAAAGTATCGTAGGCCCAAGTATGCGGAATACTTTAAACCCAGTCATGCATAAAATTCCAGTAAACCTTTCAATATAAATCGCACTTATTGAAAGACACTAGACACGTCTGATGTATGTCCGTGAACTACACAAAATACATAATGGCGCCCGCTCGCGATGGAAATGCATTTTTTGTCTCACTCGCACCCACCCCACCATGGGCGTCGCGAGGGGGGGGGGCAAGGGGGGGCACTTGCCCCCCCCCCCCCCCCCCCTGGAAAAGCAAAAAAAAAAAAAAAAAAAAAAAGGAAGAAAAAAAAAGAAAAGAAAAAAAAAGAAAAAGAGGCGCGAAGACAAAGTGGTGTAAATTTAATGAGTTGGGGGGGGGGGGGGGGGGGGGGCAAAATGTCCCTGCCCCCCTCTAAAACTGATAAATCGAGAATGTGTTGAGAAATACAAGCATTTTTTTGGCAAAAAAAACTTTTTGCCCCCTCTAGAAAAAATCCTGGCGACGCCCATGCACCCCACCCGTACTCGACCGCTGGTACCTACTTTGCTGACATCACAGGTTTTAAATGATCATGAAAATTAAACACGAAAAAAAAAAAAACCAATTTAACCTGGCACGATTCTGCAGCCGTCAGAACAACATTTTTACCAGTAAAAAATGGACTCGCGTAATCACAGCAACCGGCTTATTCAGACTGTACCAGCGCCTGGGTTTTCTGGGTGCCGTGGGAACGAGAGACTTTCTTCAATTCAAATTTGGACATTAAATTTAATTCCATAGGCCTGTATCCACTTGCTGAACAGCCTATCAATGACGAACCATTGAACCAATTCTATCACCTATTCCCAGTCAAGCTTGACGACTTGCCGTTCCAACTTCGAAAATAATCTTTCCCTTTAAGATGTCGACCGCCCTCTCTCGCCTGTCCGCTTTCCTAGTAGTATTTGGACGTCTGAATAGGTCATTTGCGTTGAAGAGATATCCCGATCGGATCCGAGTGGTTGATTGTAAAATTCACCGAGTCTTCCGGTTCAGTTGAAAGCCCGAGTTATTTCAAACGAAGTCTCAACTCCGCTCCTGTGTCGCCTATGCAATGATCAGTACCAAGACCAAGCAGATATTTTTCCAATGCCGAAAGTTCTTTCTCTAAGCTCGTTCTTCTTATCAAACGGCCAACGTTTTCTCACAACACATCCAATTCGAAGCGAAACACAGTGGCTTTTGGGTTTCACTAGACTTTCATGTAGGCTGGGGACCAAAATGTCCTCACTGAGTTTAAGTGAAAAAAGCCACGTGATCAACACATTCATGCTCAGTTGGTTCCCCGCCCGTTCTACGTCTGGAATCATGTAAGCGAGTGCCAATGGGCTATAGTATCTTTGGGATGGCCCGACCATTTTCGTTCCAATGTTCTAGTTCTTTGCCTCTTGCGTACATGAAGGGCCCTACAACCACTCTTCCTATCTGTTTATCACCTAGAAAAGTAGGAAGAAGAACCGATCAATACAGTTGCTCCGTGTTGAAGACCTTATACGGGCGATTCAAAGTACAGTGCGCCACCAAGATGTTGCCACGGTGAGTCCATTTTTCGCGGTGCATTGTAGGAGACGATCGACATATTTGACATGGTGAGGGACACTTTGGTACTTTGTCTGGTCAGAAGTTTTCGTAAGCCTATAATTCGAACACCTTTTGTT
>NW_022145036.1:0-6748 GCF_000002235.5 Strongylocentrotus purpuratus | reverse complement strand
CAGCCAGATATCTGTCAGAAAATTATTTTCTTATTTTTCGGGGCATTTTCAAAGGCTTCGCTCTGCACTTGAAAATAAAATCGGAAAATCACGCCAAAATACATTTTTTCTTCAAACTTTGTTACGGGAAAATAAACTTGCGATTTCTGAACAGGAGTGTTTAAAACTTGATGAAATTTCACTTTATGTAAAATTTCAGTTAAAAACTTTTGCTCTAGGTAGGCGCTACAGGCGAAAAATCAAAGTGGCGCCACGTTAGGGCCGCGCCACTTTAGGGTACATCAACAATAGATACGATCTTTAACTCATTCTTAAGTAACTTTATCCGACGTTTTTCCGTTCTAAGTAGTGGTAGGGGTGTGTAATTTTTTTATCGCCTTATCGGCCAGAGGGCGCCCTTGCGTCTTACTGTGTTGCAGCGGTCCTTTTTTCCAAATGAGCTGGAACAGACCAGGCCTCGACCTGGATGGCTCTCGGTGAGAAACCTTTCATAAAATACTCTCTGAGGAGATCTTGGTGGGCATCTGTATATCACATGAAAGCATACTTATTGGGGATCAAGATTATATACTTTATGGCTTGGGTAGGAACGGACCGATTATGGAATATTTTAGCTTGTAATTTTGGGTCATGACCGTCACAATTCATCGTTTTCAGTGCACATGATTTTGCGCGTGGAATACACGTTGCTTTTTTGGCAGTTGTGCACGCATTGTGTTGGCTCAGCTGAGGGGCGGTGGGTGAAATTGATACATTTGTAATACATTTTCCTAATCGCTCCACTGTGTGGTTGTGCTGTGTGTCACGAAAAAGTGTTCTGTTTCGTATGCAGCATAAACAGGGCTTTTAGATAGTACATCAGGCAGGGGGCTGCTAGCCTACATGCACACCGGCCGTGGGACATAGGTTGTTCTGAAACCCTCCAGTGTTGGGTGAGTGTTGGCGGCCGGACCTGTTATTACATGTATTTTGTGAGATAAATTTAAGGTTAAAATGTGACTCACTTTAAATAGTGTACTTCATCATAATGTAATTGTATTCATAAACTGAATGTGAGTGGATAAATTCATGAACTAGTTTTTCTGCATTTTTCTCTCGTAGGGTTTTTCCGTGGTGTTTTCCGTACAGATCTGTATAAGTTGTATTCGTCGCTGTTGCATGTTGGTTGACTTTGTGTCCCATGGATCTCAGTCTCGTAATAAACCAGTAGATTTTGGGGGATACATCGGTGTCTCAAGACTCTTCGTTTCTTCTTGCCCGGAACCCGGGATCACTTCCCCTCCTCGGAGTTGATAACGAGACTCCACCCACCCCTGCCCCTCGGCGGAGGTTTACTACAGTAGCATTGTTGGTATCAGGGAGTCAATCTCAAAACTTAAGTCCAAAAACGGCGCTTGTGTGCGACCTGTTCATTAAACTCAAAATTGTGGACACTTGACCATGGTCCCCTGACCCCCATCCGACTTAGGGCAACTTAAGAATGGCCATTTCGGAACTACCCCCCGACGGGCAATCGATTGGTACGGCATCAAACCTTTTGTGCTCAATTGTTAATTAAACTCAACCTAGCTCCCGGTCTATGATCACACAACTCTGATTACAAATCCCTGGGGCAGCAGCAACACTAGTATCTAGTATCTGGACTGTGGCGAATGAACCATCTAAACGGTCAACGGGGGGTTCAAGTTGTTGACATCCACGTGATGAGCCCTCAACTGACTTCTGTTAGGCGAACGAAAACACAGAGATAGCAGAAGCAGAATCATAAACAGCCATTTCACATACCGTCAAGCAAGTACATCCTCAATAATGCAACGTCAGCCGCCGCAGCTCGGTGCCGAACCCGGAGCATGCGCCCATTTCAGGGCGGACACGTACAAATGTCGTACGGGACGGCATCTCCCTGTTGCAGTTGAATGTGGAGGAGAAGGCCTAACCAAGGCCAAGATCATTGTCATCGAGCATCTGACACAGAAAATGAGCCCTGCAATAAAATGTATGCACGCATGTGCATAAAGAGGCAGCAAGCGGAATTGGATATATGGCATTTATCAAAGTCTTAAAATTACCATACCATATTGTCAATTAAAAATCCTTTGCCGATTTTGAAACGAACGATAATCATATTACACGAATATTGTGTCCTTGTACTTGATATATTTTCCTAGCTCTAACTTGCATGTAAAATTGCAACTGAACTGAATTCGACAAATTCGACCAATTAAGTTACCTGTTGAAGTTAACTTGGATCATTAATTAATAATGAAGTTCCGAGCATGCATGCAACAGGAGGAGGCCAAATACATGTCCTTGTTTAGGATTGTGCAATATACGCGGATGCATGGAAGGCACAACTTCTCCGCTCGAGGCTCGTGCTCCCTGCTCAGAGTTTCAAACTGACCCCAGTTACGCCCCAAGTAACACAAATGAAGGAACTAGATTTATGTCAAGTATGTTTGTGGACAAACATAGGGCTGTTTCGGTAACTTTGTGTGACATGGGACATGTAAAGTTGCAAGTATAAGTTCCATCAAGGAAGATGTGTACTTCTGTTTATATTAAATGGTGGCATATAATAGGTGTTTACATTCTCATAGGGCTTTGAATTATGACGTAACATGTCACGTGATTACGTCATGATGACGTTACATCAATTTTCATCTATAACACATCACGGTCTAGGTACACACCAGCATTCAACATAATCAGACCTGAAGTTCTGTAGATATTGGCCATCAAATTATGCACTTTTAACATGAGGTCACATGTCTCGTGATGACATCATTTCGATGTCACTTAAACGCATCCTGCGATGACTAGAGCAGGCTAGTCGAAACGTTGAGACCAAAAGACAAGTTCTTATAGAACTTACAGCACGACTGTTCTTAACAGAACAAAAACTACTTAGCAAAGTTGATAATAAGCAGGACAAGTTCTTCTCAGAACTAATATCTTCTAAGCAGTAGTTATTACCACATGGTGTTACCGCAAAACCGAAACGATACCGATACCCCACCATGCAAAGCCTCAAATCTTATATCACTTAAATGTTCATCTATAACACATCCGGTTTAGGTTCATACCAACTTTCAACCCAATCAGACCTGTAGTTCTGTAATATTGGCTTATATAAATATGCAATTTTAATACGATGTCAGATGTCACGTGATGACGTCATCGTGACGTCACTTTAATGTTCATCTTTAACACACTCCTTAATCCTTTCCAGTACTCTTTCATTTTTGTTTAAAAAAATCTTCTTTAACGGATTGACAACTTTCAGTAAACATGTTATGAACACATACAAGTTATTTCTGGCTTGATGACGTCATAAGTCAAAAACGGGAGTGAATACTGATTAGTTCGGAGTTGATAATGTTCCTTGTGAAGATGAATAACGTATGAAAATATGGAAAATATCAGTGTATGCATTGATAACACCTAACTTCCGGTTGATGACGTCAAGTATTCTGGATCACAGTATCCTCAGACTATTATTCACTTACATTCAAGTAAGGAGTTTCAAAAGAATAATTTGGCAGTTGTTATGTTTGCAAATGTTCTACATTACTTTTAAAACCCTTTACCCAAATCAATTTCATATGTAAAACGAAATGCATTTTTGCCCATGTGTTTAACAGTTTACTTTTTTAGCTCCGCTATATGAAAACAATTTTGCAGGAAAACAGAATTCGATAGCTTTTTAAATTTTAAAGTTATTGACTTTTAAATTTCGAACTGGCCTCTTGTCGCAGGGCACTCTTGGTGGTATATTGGTTATGAAATCTGCTCTATAATTCAAGGATCGTGGGTTTGAATTCCAACTGTGAAGAATGCATGTTGATGTCGGTGGTGCATGGGTTAACTGGTCGGTCGGTCGGTCGGTGTTTGGTTGTATTGTTCGGCTAGGCGTGTTTTCTAGTCTCTCTTTGTATTTTCTGGGGGGGGGGGATTGGTACATTTGTTAAGTTGAATAGTTATTAATTGTTTTATTGCACTGCGTCTACGGGCAATTTTGATGTGAAATCATGGCGCTTTATCAATGTTATTCTGCTTATTATATTCAAGTCATGTGTCCAACCGCCCGATTCAGTATGGGATGCTGTCAATAATCGTCCGTTGCGATTGTAAAACGGCAATCTCACAAATATTAGTCAATAGGGAATAATATGATTAACTAAACGCAATTTGCCTACCTGTGTTTGTCGACAATGAAGACACAACCGGCCAGCTCTGAAGCCAGACGACAATCGCACGAAGTCAGATTTTATGGAAACCATCGATGCATGTTATGACAATATTACTAGTTACGAGCGAGAGTGGAACACGCAATTCAGTTTGTATAATGTAGTGCGTCTGTGTGCCTCAGGCCAGGAGCGTGTGTATGGGATAACGAAATGTATCATCAAGCGAACTGACGCACAGTTAAGATGGAAGATGCATGCTGTACACAATCGTATCAGCGGTTAAGCTATTAGACGCGTGTGCAGAAAGAACTGCTTGCACATCTTGGAATAACGTGATATGCAGAGTGCGATATACAGATCGTGGTATTAGGTTTACTATCACACTGTACGTTGTTGCCTTGGATCGAGCAATCAGGAGCAAGGAGTCAAGTTTGCTTGAAGATAAATCTGTTGTTAACCATACATTCAGTGTTATACATTCCCAGCCTGCTCTGAATTATTGAAGGCAAATGAGCTTTTCATTCTATAAACCTATTGAGTGCCTCCTCTAGAAAATGAGCCCCGCAATTAAAATGTGTGCACGCTGTGCATAAAGAGGCAGCAAGCGGAATTGGATATATGACATTTATCAAAGTCTTAAAATTACCATACCATATTGTCAATAAAAAATCCTTTTGCCGATTTTGAAACGAACGATATTCATATTACACGAATATTGTGTCCTTGTACTTAATATATTTTCCTAGCTCTAACTTGCATGTAAATTGCAACTGAACTGAATTCGACAAATTCGACCAATTAAGTTACCTGGTTGAGTTAACTTGGATCATTAATAATTAAATGAAGTTCCGAGCATGCATGCAACAGGAGGAGGCCAAATACATGTCCTTGTTTAGGGATTGCAATATACGCGGATGCATGGAAGGCACAACTTCTCCGCTCGAGGCTCGTGCTCCCTGCTCAGAGTTTCAAACTGAACCCCAGTTACGCCCCAAGTAACACAAATGAAGGAACTAGATTTATGTCCAGTATGTTTGTGGACAAACATAGGCTGTTTCGGTAACTTTTTGTGACATGGGACATGTAAAAGTTGCAAGTATAAGTTCCATCAAGGAAGAATGTGTACTTCTGTTTATAATAAATGGTGGCATATAATAGGTGTTTACATTCTCATAGGGCTTTGAATTATGACGTAATATGTCACGTGATTACGTCATGATGACGTTACATCAATTTCATCTATAACACATCACGGTCTAGGTACACACCAGCATTCAACATAATCAGACCTGCAGTTCTGTAGATATTGGCCATCAAATTATGCACTTTTAATATGAGGTCACATGTTCACGTGATGACATCATGTGATGTCACTTAAATTGTTCATCTATAACACATCCCGGTTTAGGTTCATACCAACTTTCAACCCAATCAGACCTGTAGTTCTGTAATATTGGCTTATATAAATATGCAATTTTATACGATGTCAGATGTCACGTGATGACGTCATCGTGACGTCACTTTAATGTTCATCTTTAACACACTCCTTAATCCTTTCCAGTACTTTCATTTTTGGTTTAAAAAAATCTTCTTAAACGGATTGACAACTTTCAGTAAACATGTTATGAACACATACAAGTTATTTTCTGGCTTGATGACGTCATAAGTCAAAAACGGGAGTGAATACTGATTAGTTCGGAGTGATAAAGTTCCTTGTGAAGATGAATAACGTATGAAAATATGGAAAATATCAGTGTATGCATTGATAACACCTAACTTCCGGTTGATGACGTCAAAGTATTCTGGATCACAGTATCTCAGACTATTATTCACTTACATTCAAGTAAGGAGTTTCAAAAGAATAATTTGGCAGTTGTTATGTTTGCAAATGTTCTACATTACTTTTAAAACCCTTTACCAAATCAATTTCAATATGTAGAACGAAATGCATTTTTGCCCATGTGTTTCACAGTTTACTTTTTTAGCTCCGCTATATGAAAAACAATTTTGCAGGAAGAACAGAATTCGATAGCTTTTTTAAATTTTAAAGTTATTGAGCTTTTAAACTTTCGAACTGGCCTCTTGTCGCAGGGCACTCTTGGTGGTATATTGGTTATGAAATCTGCTCTATAATTCAAGGATCGTGGGTTTGAATCCACCTTTGAAGAATGCATGTTGATGTCGGTGGTGCATGGGTTAACTGGTCGGTCGGTCGGTCGGTTGGTTGTAGTGTTCGGCTAGGCGTGTTTTCTAGTCTCTCTTTGTATTTTCTGGGGGGGGGGGATTGGTACATTTGTTAAGTTGAATAGTTATTAATTGTTTTATTTGCACTGCGTCTACGGGCAATTTGATGTGAAATCATGCGCTTTATCAATGTTATTCTGCTTATTATTATTCAAGTCATGTGTCCAACCGCCCGATTCAGTATGGGATGCTGTCAATAATCGTCCGTTGCGATTGTAAAACGGCAATCTCACAAATATTAGTCAATAGGGAATAATATGATTAACTAAACGCAATTTGCCTACCTGTGTTTGTCGACAATGAAGACACAACGGCCA
>NW_022145035.1:0-6767 GCF_000002235.5 Strongylocentrotus purpuratus | reverse complement strand
CCGCTGACATAGCTACGGGAATCAAGCGAGAGATAAAAGGGTCTTAAGCCGGCAGAAATGGAATAGAATGAACAAAATTCCTACTTGAAAAATAAGTCACTTTTTCTCTTTATGCATTCAAAAATCAGGCAGATTGCTGTTAAACATTACTCCAAAAATATATATTTGGATTTTTTTCTTTTGTTTCGGTTTGATTTTTTTTTCTTTTTTCTTTTGTTTGTTTGTTTGACAATTAATTACTTCAGTATTGCATATGCTGAAAATGATACATTGAAGGTGCTCTTCGGTCCATGCCCCTCAACATATTTGATTTGTTTTCTACTACTACTCTTTTAGTACTAATGAAGTTTCAATTTGAAATCCGATTATTTAAAGGAAAAAAAAAAAATCTTTTCAATTTCTCTGAAAATACGCTTATATTTTGGGTTGCTTCTGCGCCCATAATCATAATGCACCAAAAAGATATGCCTGAATTATTGTCGGGCCAGAAACAATTTATCATGATTATAACATTAACAACATCTATTTATCGGGTAAACCTCGGAAAAAAACTGACTTAGTCTTAGGCATGTTAGGGAACAGCAATTTTATTAAAGAAAGTATTTACATGATTAGGACTAATTGATTATGTTCATTAAATCATGTTTTTTGACAACAATTCCATTTGGAAAGCATTAGTCACAGTTAGTTCAGCTCAGCCAGATGATCAACTCATCGAGGTTAACATAAATAATGCAGGTAGGCCTACCTGGTCAGCGTGTACTTGAACGGATACAGAACCGTGCCACACAAAACGGCCCACAACAGAGGTTTGATGAAAATCTCCAGAACGAAATACACCGCAACCGCAGCACCACAGAAAAGCACAATGAACAGAATGGTGGCGGCATTGTAGAAGGCCTGTTGAGGTTCTTTTCGTGGCCCTGCGGCAGGAAAGTGGTGAGAACACTGTCGAAAGGAGAGCGGAGTTTCCCCGCCGTCAGCCGACGGATCGCCATGTTTAGAAGTCCCTGGCGAAAATTCCCAATTATGTCGAGTCTGGTGCCCAAGCCAAACTGCGATCGATTTTCACGACATTACTTGCAGTGTCCCCCGACTATGTTTGTGTCCGTTTACAGAGTAGTTTACGACTGTTTCATGACATTTTGTGTATAAACCACAAAACAGCCACAGCCGTAGTGAGTTTACCGAATCTTCAAAATCAATAACACTAGTGATTTTGGTAAACATCGGAAAAAGGTTCCCCCAATGTTCTCAATACCTATCTATAGAACCTTTGCATCGCAGCCATCTTTAAGGTACATGTTATTGTTCAAATGGGAGATACCTCTAGATCTCTCGTGCGTTCATTGTTACTGAATTTAAACGACTGCAAAGGGTCTACAGCAAAACAAGCTTGACAGGGCCCATTACGTAATACATGAGAATCCAATTTCCAGCCACTTAATTTATACCAATATAACTTGACTATTTCAGATATATAAGCACAACAACGACTGAATATATTCATCAACCACTATTTCTTGGTTTTATTTCTTGTAATAAAATATTCTTAATACAGTTTCATAAAGCGTACGGTTTAAAGAAAACAAAAATCTAAGACACTGCCAACTTACAGAAAGCTTTTTTTTTCTTTCCAAAGTCTCTTTGGTGTCAAATTTCCAATATTTCTGCCTATTCAACTACTAGAACATCCAACTTTTATTTAACCAGTCAGTAATTTAAGTACATTAGAAATATAAATTAAAATGTCACTGTGTAATGATCGAACGCCGACTGTACTCATGAGGGTTACCCTCACGGGGCCCCCTTCAATGGAGAAACCATTGTGCACGCTTTTGTACAAGGCAGCTGCTCTGCGATGGATTATCTGAACAATAGCTAGCACAATGCTGTTCAGGAGCACCAACCACTATATCTTAGTAGCCTGTATGAAGAAGAGACCATGATGATGAAAAAATGTTCGATTTAAGAGGTGGGAGACGTCAGAAGTCTGTTTCGGGGGGAAAAAACATGGAATAGGGTAGGGACTGAAAAACCCAATCCCACATTGGCCTAAGTTGGAATTGAACTCGAGTCACAGAGGTGGAAGGCGAGGAAAGTACCAATTCCCCACCTGACTAACCAGAGCACTATTGTTGAGGAGGTACTTTTGCACAGAGTCATAGCAAACATGATGAACTTTGCTTGCATCAACCAGATGGAACTCGGAGAATCCTCGTGCCAGCTCCAAGTCCTCTTGGAGAATCAGTCAATATTCAAGACCTCTATTGTTAAAATCAAATCCCGAGGGCATCCTCGGTTTTATATGTTTATGGAGTTTGCCAGAGTGACTGTGGTCACCTGACCCAAAGTCACCTGACCCAAAGTCCACCTGACCCAAAATCACCTGACCCAAAGTCTTGATCTTATTGGTTAATGCACACTGTTTGATTGACGGGCAGGAAGGGTCCATTGTAAATCCACCGCACGAGGACATCTTTGCGCACGGTGTCCATAATGTTTTTTTGCAGTTTTATTATCCAGACAATTTGGGCCAAATATTACAACCCTTTGAGTGTTCTCTATCAAAGAGTTAAAGTACTGAAATAGTCCAGGAGAAATAAGTCCAGAGAGATGATGTAATGGGCTCATCCTTCCTCGTCAGAATCTTCTTCAGTCTCCTGGGAAGGACCGCCATCGTGACCCTGCTGCTTGGTCTTTTTCAAGTTTGGCAATCAGCACTGTTTGTTGAAAATCAAAAAAAAAAAAAAACTTAGTTCACCCGACAATCTTTTTGGTCTTCAAGAAAATATTGTTTTCATTATGTGCTGAAGTGCAAAGACTGATAAATACTGTAACTTTTATTTTAGGGGTGCCACACTCATAAAGCACACCATTTACAAAATAAGCTGGATATTCTAGCAATAGATTAAAAGGCAATAGATCTAAATAGAGCTACATGTTGTCGATAACTTCTGAGAATTACCTCTGGCTACGTTGAAGATACCGTTCGTCTGCGTGCCGCACACAAAACACCTCTTGCTCTTTTTGTAGTGTTTCAGTGCACACTTTTCACAGTAGTAATGCTTGCACCTGGGCATAAACAAAATATTTCACACAAACATTACAGAGAAAAGTTTAGACAGTTTATCTTCAAATTTACTTCAAATCCCTTGTTTTGTTTAGTGTCAAACTTTCATTGAAAGAAGACCACAACAACAAAGACCATCTTTCTTCTATCACACCACTTTGTTAAAAAAAGGTTACATTCTTTTTTTTTTATCTGAAAAGTGAATTGCGATAGAAAAAAACACATCTTTTTACTGGCAAACTCTTACTTTGTAACAACTGGTTTTGTCAAAAGACTGTCGACAGATGAAACATTTGAACGGTAGGCCATCATCCTCATCACTGTCAATCTCATATTTACTGAAATCTAAAAAAAAAAAACGTTTACTTGAAAAACTTGCCATTCATCCGCATCATTATTCCCATGGCACATCTCCCCGTATTTAGTGTAAACAGAACAACACATGCCCTTTCTAGAAAACCTTGCCGTAAGTTGAACAACAGTTTGAGTTTGACAACAGAAAGTTGTAAACCTATTAAACAAACTTAATTATCACCTGTTAGAAACTACCATTGAACTCAAAGGTAATTATTCCCACCTAAAGAAACTCCTAAAAACGCAGAAAACACTAAGCGCATTTGTAATTGATAACATAATATCGATGAAAAGCAAAACCCAAAAATTGAAATTTAAATCATCCGACAGGAAACCATCAAAACCTTACATCCGTTTCGGACTGGCCTTCAAGAGTCATGCAGTACAAAATTATTCAAATATTTGAAGAAAGTACAAGAAAGTTTGAAAAATTTGAAAACAGTTATGAGCTACTCCGTCGAAAGATCAACTGAGTTGCAGTCATTCGGAACAAATAAACAGTCAAGTCAAATGGATATTAATATTGTAAAGTTCATCGTCTATAACCAAAATCTATTTGGGCTCAAGGGCGGATCCAGAACACAATTTTTGGGGGGGCAAAAAAAAAATTTGGTCCCCCAAAAAGTGGGTCCAAAAAATTACGGCGTGGGGTTCGGGGCCCGCCTTAAGGGCCCCGAAAATTTTTTGGATTCTAGATGCTCTGTGGTGCGATCTGAGGCCACTTTAACAATGTTTTTGGAGGAAAAAATGGTGGTGTACTCATTGCCTGCCTTTATTGCGATGTCACATTAAAAAAAAAAAAAAATTGGTTTCGTTTTGGGGGGGGGGGGCCATGGCCCCCCTTTGGACCCCCCCTGGATCCGCCCTTGTTTGGGCTGACCCGAGTCTAGGGCTGTGCAACGGACCGCCGGTACCCGAGTACCCGACCGTTAATGTCAGGAACCGGTTCTAGATTATGGGATCGTGTACCCGTAACCAACTTTACATAGTTACTTCTCAGACAATGAACAAGAAAGGTTTTGAAGTCATTTGTGGGGAAAATTTTCAAAATGAAAACCAGCCACATAGGAAAATAAAACATATTTCACATTTGTGACGCTTGCGAAAGCTGCGGTTTACACCGTAAAGCTATAAAGCTCACTGTTCACCACTTGTATCTTGCTGTATTGATGCGCCGATGCAGTAGTATTATCGTGCGGAATTTTCTAAATAATCTTAACAGCAACTTCCGAGATAAATTTGGGCATGTTTGGCGCTGGTTTGTTTTACGGGTACCCGGATACCCGTTTTTTTTTTTCAATCGGGTATCCGGTTCCTGAACTACCCGTAAGTGAACACCCCCACCTGAGTCACTGCTAATATTTTTGGTTTGGCATGACAATAGGACACCAGTCTGAAATAAGTGTTACCTTCTTCTTAAAGGGAAGATATAACATTTGCAAACATCAAAAAAACCCAAATGATCAAATTATCACAAAATATCTTACTGGATTGTTAGGGAATGACATTCTAAAAATATCCTGTTAAGTTGTGGCCGTAAAAACTGTATTTTTTTTTTTCCACAATGCTGGTCGTCCGACCAGCGTTGGAGAAAAACTGGCTTTTTTTTTTCAAAAAGTGCTTCTAATATTCCTATTTAGTTCGTCTGCATTTTCTAGCAATTGATTACACACCTGATCAGAGACTGATTCTCTGATCTTACAATTCCCCAAAGTCTATAATTGCTCCGTTTCATCTAAAGTGGGGTCAGGGGAACCAGACTACAAGGATTTGGTTTTCTTGGTTTTTCCAGCATCTACGAACCCACAACGTGAAACGAGTCAGTGTAAAATATATTGCTATAACATACTACTGTAGTCCTCCATTCCATTTATTTCTGAAAATTGCAGCAAAAGCAAATGTTGTACACTCCCTTTAAGGGAGTTTCCTCGATTCTTTTCAGAACCTCCCCCAAAATTTTAAAAAGACATTTATTACATGGTGCAACCGCAATCTTAATCTTATTGCCATCTTCCACCATCCAAACCTTCAAACCTTACCTTCTTCTTTGCTGAACTTCCCTCGTCCCATTCTCTCTCCAGCTGCCAGCCGAACTTGTAGTCGGATCGGTCATGCATGAACTTGCAGCTGTCACCGAAGCCACAGAACCCAGTCTCTTTGTAGTCCTTGGCAGATGTCTGGGGCGTAGTCCCACCTGGTGGTGGCTCGCAGGTTGGCTGGTGCTCTCATGGGACCTTTCCTTTTGAAACGAGAGATTAAGAAGTTTAGCAGTGTTTCCCACTCAAATTACAAGCTGGACAACTTTGAATGTCATACAGTCTTGATGTCAAGTCCATCGCAAGTCCCTCCAAGAAGTCCATCGCAAGTCGCTCCCAAGCTCCATCGCAAGTCCTCACAAGTTTCATCACAAGTCCATCATGATCCTCGAAATCCATCACAAGTCCATCACAAGTCTGTCCCACAAGTCACCACAAGTCCTCCCAAGTCCTCCCAAGTCCATCGCAAGTCACTCCCAAGTCCATCACAAGTCCTCACGAGTTCATCACAAGTCCATCACGAGTCCTCGAAAGTCCAACACAAGTCCATCACAAGTCCTCACAAGTCCTCACAAGTCCATCACAAGTCCATCACAAGTCCTCCAAGTCCTCCCACGTCCATCACAAGTCCTCCCATGACCTGACAAGTCATCACAAGTCCTCACAAGTTCATCACAAGTCCTTCACAAGTCCTCAAGTCCATCCCCAAGTCCTCACAAGTCCATCACAAGTCACCACAAGTCCATCACAAGTCCTCCAAGTCCCCCCACGTCCATCACAAGTCCTCCCATGTCTTGAAAAGTCCATCACAAGTCCTCCAGTCCCAAGTCAAGTCACATGCTATTCAACTAAACAGTGGCAAAAGCATTACTTAGTAATAGTGTTCATCCCCTTGTACCTAAGACCGGACTTGTGGAAGGACTTGTAATTTACCCTTGACTGGACTTGTGCTGGCACGACTGCAACACTGGAATAAGCAGGGTTCCCAAACAACTTCCCAGATGGGACAGCCTGCTAGAATTTGTACAGATGGACAAACGTCCCCACTTGGACAAACGTCCCCACTTGGACAAACGTCCCCACTTGGACAAACGTTCCCCACTTGGACAAACGTCCCCACTTGGACAAACGTCCCCACTTGGACAAACGTCCCCACTTGGACAAACGTCCCCACTTGGACAAACGTCCCCACTTGGAACAAACGTCCCACTTGGACAAACGTCCCCACTTGACAAACGTCCCCACTTGGACAAACGTCCCCACTTGGACAAACGTCCCCACTTGGAAGCAGATAGATCTGGACA
>NW_022145034.1:0-6827 GCF_000002235.5 Strongylocentrotus purpuratus | reverse complement strand
TCAGGCCCAATTCAAAACATGATTCAGAACTTTAGATTTGAAATCGAGATCCTAGAATGTTGTTTTTCTCGAAATATACAGCTGAAGCTGAGCTGAAACTTCATCAGGTTAGTTGTTCAGCACCCTTCTTTAGATTTTGAGCGCATTTGTTGCTTCCAACAAACAAAATGCACAAATTACAAATGATGGACTGTACCGTTAAATTCAAAAAAATAATGACATCGTTGCACATGAGTCAAAGTCATACGATCATTTTTTTCCGTCAATGTAAGCAGATCTGATCATGACCATTCTTGTGGTCAACTGTTTCCTTTCTTCCTAGTACCGGTACTTTAAACAGTTTCCAACTGAACTATAGCCACAAAACTGTATCCCACGAATGAGTTTGTACATACATGTATACCGGTACAAACAATAAATTCTACATGATTAGAGATAAATACATTTTTGTAAGTCACACTGCAATGAAACTCCAGTGAAACCAGAGTAAGCAAAATGAAACACTATTTCATATAAATTTTTTTTACGAAACTCAAGAAGGATTCTCCTGGATCAAAATGTCAGCCCCAATTGTCATATAAAAATATCAACTTGTAAGCAGAAAACCGTTACAAAAAGCTTAATAGCTTTACAAAATGTGCTTCTTCCCAGTATGGACTACTTAAAAACTCATGTTGAAGTCAATGAGCTTATAAATGTCCACAGAATCATTGAGCACTACCTGGAATCAACTCTTTGGGAAATTAGAAGACTGATTCTTCAAATCCATAAATCAAAACTTTTCAAAACGATTAAGACGCACAGCAAAGTCGATGTCTACATACATGTTTGTAAGGCCAAAAAACAAAATTCTGCTTCCAATTATATGACATTTGAAAATAGGGTACGTACCGGTAGGTACCGGTAGGGAATTGCAATTTTTGTTTGGCAATTTTTGTTTGTGTATGATCATAGGCCTATGAAGGTGTCTGTATGTAGGCAAGGTAAAACTTAAAAGGTATAGTAATTGACGTTTTAGGTTTTTTTTCCTCATTTCCCCACCCCCCCCCCAAAAAAAATTAGAGTAGGGGCTGTCAAAAATAGGGTAGGTACGATAACCGAAAGCAGAATTTGTTTTTTTTTGGCCTAATTTACATGCACCGTTCCTCTAAAGTGTATTTAGTGGACAACACAATAAAAAATATAATGCTACTAGTACTAGCAGGCAGTCACATCTTTTAGACTCAATCTGACAGATCCTTTTTCTTTTAAAGTCTGGATCACCCGGAGTACTCAAGTGATCACTTTGGCAATATCCGCTCTGCAGAAGAAAAAGACTTCAAGCTTTTGTAAGAGAAGCCCTGCAATGTGCAAAGACGTCCCTCAGTGACTCTTTCTTAGAAGGGAAAGCTTTAAGGAGCTTTGAACTCCTTTGAAAGTGCTTGATCCTTGTCAATAAGCTACGCCTCAGGAGGGAATCCAAGATGATTAGGATCGGGCAATGATGGCCATGCTTGTCTAAGTAATCCATCTAAACATAAAATATACTCATGCTAACAGCTTGTCAGTCGTTGAGGAAGCATACATATAGAGAATACAACGTAAAATTTTAATGCATACATCCATGTTATCTGTTATGACCATGTGCCCATGTATAGGATATATTCAACATCGTTTTTTTGCTGCTAACCTTTCTCGATCAGTCAAGATCTACATGTAACACTCTGTAATATTAAAGAGAAGGGGGAAAACTGATGCCTCACGGACAAACAGTTTGCGACAGCAGCCAATTTTTACAGCAAATTGGGGAGATACAGTATGTCAGAATGCGCACTAGGCCCTACATGTACAAAATTGGACAGACTGCAGCATTTTTAATCACGCATTGACAGGAGAAGCTCAAGGTTGTTTAACATTTCCCCTCCCCCACCCCCCACCCCAAAAAAAGACAAAGAAATTGACTTCTTGAGGCTTTACATTGGCAACATCAATTCCAAATCTGACCTTATTATTAAGACTATTTTCCACTGCGAATGGAACTGATTCTGCAGATGTAATAGTTGAAACCACTGCTGAACCATTCAAACCAACCCTAAAGATCCCACAAAACACTTCAAAGAGTTTCAAATTTCCCTACAGCAGTTCCGAGGCCGATACATCCACTAAAGTTCATTTCCACAATTCAATTTGTCACTGCCTGCCTCTGGGAATACGTTGCAGGATGCGGTTTTGCTGATTCAATTTTCAGAATGGATTGCGGCACCGAGTTCAATATCTTGCGGGAGAGTTTTAAGAAATTGAAAATTGATCAATCTTTGGTGCCCATTACAGATCTGTCTCTTTTCACGGGAAATTTTTTTTGTCAGAATATAACGCCGACTACCGGCATGTGGGACATAATTTTTTGAAACTGTTAATATTTCTTGTCAACCTAGGCGCTTTGCTCTACAGAGTCCGAAATGTTAAAAAAATCTTCCAACAACATAGTGGGCTTGAATGATCACTAAGGGTTGGGGTTAACGTTAAACAATTTTTTTCTTTCTCTTAATGCCGCAGCCTCAGATTCATTTAGTTCATCATTAAACAAAATCTAATAAAAGTGTATCAACCTGAAGGGCATATGTCGCAACTAACGACCAAACAAGCACGTACATCTACAAAGAGGAAAAACACTACAAAGTCTAACACTGTAAGACAAAAAGCATCGACTCTGCCTCAGAGAGTGAGTGCTAGAGGGTCATAATGGTCGACACTCCTGGCCGAGAGAGTGTCTCATTGTCACGCCAAGATTGATTTTTTGACGGATCCCCCCCCCCCCCTTCTTCCCTCCCCGGCAACTGCCCCAATCACGCTTTTCCCTCAGTCATGAGCCAAACACCGCGGGTGTGTGTAGACATGTGTGCGAGGCGGCTGTAGGCACTGCGATGCAATACATTTCACACCTCGCCACAATCCAACACAATTATTGTGGACAATTTTCCAGATGCGCGCTCCAAGTGCATTCAACCTCACTGTGTTGCCGGTAATTTGATTTCAAATGATGTAAAAAATAAGGAAACAAGCACGCCAAAGAAACTTAGACTGCATGTTTGAGTATGTACACTGTAAGGCTTCAATTAGTTAATTGTTTAAAACTACTGGTACACGTATGATGTTAATTGTAGTTTTATATCAGTGCTATTATTTTTCATGGTTTTTCTTTCACGGTTTAAAAAAAACAGAATGAACTTACCGGTACCATACCATTACACTTACAGAATGTATTTTTTTCCCCTAAAAATTCAGTAACATGTACCGGTACCTGTATCCTTTCCATAGAAAAAGGCGAGTGGTTTTCATTAACTTGCCGTGTTGGCACTGTTAGTCAGGTCGGCGTCTAATAACTGGGTTTGTAGGGGGGGGGAATACTTCTGTAACATGTACTGAATCCTTTGCTTAGAAAAAAGGTACAGTTAGTCAGGTCGGCGTCTAATCATTATCTAGGGCTCCCAATGCATTGCATCAATATTTAATCCTAAAGCAATGACGATTCCGTTTTTCCAATGGGGAAATTGTACATGCCTTATTGCTCCTGGGTATTTTATCACCGTGCTCAGTGTTGCTGTCATTTTTTATTTCCAAAGTGCCCTAAATAAAACTGGGGGGGGGAACGGCTCCATTAGCTTGAGCTGTCAAGGAACGTACGGAATCACCAAAAAATGAACAGGGTGAGTTGGCATGTGCCTGCCTGAATATTGACAAGTTGCCCCAGATGGCAAGCCCTTAAACTCACACAGACTATAGGCCTATCCATGCCTGTCAAAATATGGTTAATATGTGGAGAAAGTGCCATTGTAGAAATATTTTGCAGAGACCCTTGGCTTAAGGAAATTGCATGTACCGGTATACGCATGCATTATGTGGATTGGATTTTTGTGAAATTTTTTTGTTATTTAAGTTACCGTATGTGCTGTATCTGATATTCCGAAGTGCAGGACAGTTGTGAATGTTTATCACGTTCAGAACCATTTGGGTGAATGAAAAAAAAAATCAGAAAATGTCCATCACTGCATAATAAGCAAAATCTGTGGACTATCCACAGAAATGTAAATTAATGTATTCATGAGTTCTACTAAAAAACACAAAGAATTTATATGTAATCCCTCCCTCCCCCTCGCCCAATTTAACATACTGTACAGGTGTAACTCATTAAATAGAGTCAGTATATCCTTTTGGGGTGGTTGTTTGATGGATGTCAGTCTTGTCAGACAGAAACATCAAACAGCCCCACACACAATCCAGCCCTCCAGCGCTTTGCACTTACAGTGTACAGTCTTTCTGAAACAGCCATAAGGCAGTGGGGATTAAGAGGATTAGGGTCTAATCTCCTGGTGATCATTAGAAGGGATTAAGGCTGATTGCCAGCACTTAATAAATAAAGAAAAAAACCTGGCCCTTGTCCTCTTCAGTCAATCAATCAATTAAATAAACTATTGACGACAATTAAGGCAAGTGCTGTGTAGCCTGGAGTAATACACACATTAGTACAGCTGTGCAGATTCCTATTGTACATGTGTACATGGTAAACTGTTTATTAGTGGAGTGCTGGAAATTTCAGCGGGGCGGTTTCATGTTTTTTGCAATGCATTTCAGTTGGAAATGTGACCCCACAATTGTGTTATGTCAACAATTGGGACTTGGGGTAAACTGTTGCAAAACATGTCATGAAAACATGTTGGGTCAAGTCCTTCCGAGTTGGTACAACTACAACATGTGCATAATTGTACATGTACATGTACAAGGAAATACAGTTTAGAAAAATAAGTGTGAACCTAAATATAATGTTCCATAAATTGTTCTTTTTAAATTAAAAACAATAATTTCAATGCCAAAATGAACTACATTTTGTTGAGGAAACATCCTAAAACCAACCTGACATCACATTTATGTGTTTAAGCTCTTATCTGTTGCATTTTTGTAAAGGAGTTTCTAATTTTAACATGACATTTGATACAAAGCCTAGAATCTTTCATGAATTCGTTTTTTCTTTTTCCTTATCATTTGCTCCAAAATTCAGAATGCAAACAACTGAGAAATACAACAAATATTGACACAGCCACGGTTATCTGGCGGGGCAAGCCATTCAAATTTGATTTACAAGTTCAAAGTTCTTCCCGGAAAAAAAGTTACAAAATATCTCCGACATTCGCTGAACATTAGGAAATTAAAAAAAAAAATTGGAATCAAAACGTGGAAATGGCGATGTCGTTTTTGCAGCCTTGTCGTAATTTGATTTAAAAGTTCTTGCGGGGTGATCGAGTGCGGAAGATTTAATTTGTCGGCGCTTCGATCTTCACATTATTTAAATGGAAAAGTGTGAGTGGGAAAATAGGGGAAAACAACATGGAATGACAATGGCGTCAGACATTACATTGCACTGCTCAATTTGATTTGAAAACGCAGCAGGAAACGGAATTGGAAACTTGTGCATAGCGTTCACTGTTATCATTGCATTAAGTTAATGTGAGAAGCAATCCATTGATACATGTACCGTAGTTCACTATTTGGACTCCAGTCTAAAAGTACATGTTTGTTTCGAAAAAGATCATTAAATTTGAGATATCATTTTTTGGGTGTTTTTTTTTCAATTAAATAAAAAGGAGGGGGCCTAAAAAGGAAGCAGGTGGGGATGTTAAACATGAATTTTCATTTTGCCTTAGTAAGATAATACATCACGGAGTAAATACAGTGTATTACAATGTAATACAAACTTGTGCTAACATGGCTAATGGTTATGCATTTGACCATGATTTGACACAAGTTCTCATTTCATAGAGTTTCATGTATATGCTTTTCATGCTGATCCCCTCTGTTGTTTGGCAGGGTGCCATCCTACTCTGAATTGATCCTAGAGGTCAAACTCTTTGTCCTTGTAACTTTGCATGACAACAGGTGGACCAAAGTTCAAGCTGTGCCAGTCACATATCTTTGCTTTTCATTCAGGACTTGATGTAGACTGGGGGCGTGTCCTTGTGAATGAGGAAAAACTGTCTGGAACTTTTCATTGCTTGAAATTGGTTGGTATATGCCTCATATTCTACCTACATGCTCATCCAACACTAGTCCGAGTACCCAGAGATGCCAACCATTACTCTTTTGGAAATTCCAGCTGTCCCATACGCCAACATTGTGGTTACTCTGAAAAGTACTGTGGTTACTCTTAAACTTGACTGTTGTCCTATGTATTTACATTAGCATTATTCTTTGCAGAAAGAATCATTACTATTTTGTAGTCTGTAAAGTTGGCATCTCTGAATACCATACATTCACGTGTGCAGAGCCGTAACGGTCGAACGTCTGATAGCCAGCCAGTGGGAGTAGACTTTAAAAACCGTGACGTCATTTCGATCAGAAATGTGGACTAAGCTGTTGATTGATCAATTAAAATGCCATGTTTTTGTAATACAATGGGTTACGGAAGTCACATGGAAGGTGCCTGCTGAATGGTCAGAATCTCAAGGTCAAGACACAGTCTTGTTTTGCAATTAATTAATCGCCGAATCTGCAAGCACACGGTAATATTCCACAGACTACATGTACATACACCAACACAAGTCACTGAAACAAGCAACACATAGGAGACCCCCCCCCCCCAAAAAAAAAATACCTATACTAGTTCCTGAACCATAAGAAACTACATGTACCGTGCCTGTTACTCCCTAAAACACCCAGATCAACCTGCTTGCTAATCCTTGTACCACCCATGCCCCAAATTTCATGGAATCATCAGGAAATGATACATTGTAGCACAATGTAATAATGTGTCAATGGGTTACTGTATGCCAATGACAACCCTCAGAATCTGAGAA